>NC_081407.1:95355800-95558300 GCF_030272615.1 Cryptomeria japonica | reverse complement strand
GAAAAAATGGGAGCAATGTCGGCTCATGGAATAGGGTGTGCAATTAGCAGGTGTAAAGCTCTGTCAACATCCCCCAGCCTGTGCAAAAATAGGAGCTTTGGAATAGGGTGTGGACGTCCATCACAAGATAAACAATAGAGGAATTGTATTAGTTGGTGTAGTTGCAATCGCCCCGACAGTCATGTATGCAAAATGTGTGAGATGAGATAAGGCATGTCAACTGTTTGATAGAATGCCGTAGAGAAATTGCTCCCATAGAACACCTGATTACAGGATATGGACAAAATGGGTTTGTGGGAAAGGCTTTAGAGACTTTCAATTAAATGCGATTGTCAAGTATAAAGCTTTGCTAGTATCCTCCCAGCCTGTGCTAAATTGGAAGTTTTGGAACAAGGTATGAAAATCTACCATAGGATAAATAATAGAATAATTTGGTCACATTTTGTAGCTGCAATTGCTAGGGTACATATTTTAAAGATGTTTTATATCATAGATAATTGTAGTTAAAATTCAATGTGCCAACTATTGAAGAATATCTGAGATTAAGAAGGTTTATCATAAATGATGAAATGCTTAGGTTGAAATTGATGAAATTTTTATTTTGTCAATGTTTATTATGTGTGAGATTTGTCATGTTATTAAATTGTAATCATCTATGTTCAAGCTAAAGTTATCATTCTAAAGTTAGATAATTTTTATTCATTTAAGTATGTTTATAATGATTTCTTATATCATTTCTCTTGTCATCATATGACAACTCTTCATTTTTAGAGTGATTTTTCCTTCCACTACCATTCCATTCTATTCCCTCTTACTTCTCACCCTCTTTAGACATCCTCTATTCTTCCCATGTTTCTCATACCACATCCAAACCTTCAATACACTAATGAAGTAGTTTTATCAACTTAAGAAAAGAATGGATACTATGCTTGTAGCTCTAAATCTATTATATTAAATATGTGTTTCTTATGGACATAGAGATTGAATTTAATAATTAAATCAAAATAATATATGGCAATTAACTAATAAAAAATTAATAAACAAATAAAATAAGGAGCAAACATTGCCTCTTGATGCTCTTAAGCACAAAAATCCAACTTCTAACTCTTGTTATCTACCAATAATGCAAGAGAAATAGGATTTTCCCTCCATATATATGAATTCAAGGAAGCTTTCATCTTTATGCTCCAAAAATGAATAAGAGAGCAACTTTCAAGAATCCCAATGCCATCGAATTTGAAGACGGAACTTTCACATGGGTTGCAAAGAAAACTCAAAATATTTTTTAGTTGAGGTATTAGAAATAGTTAATTAATCTTGGTCTAGTAAAATAGTATTGTAATAATATATTGCATATTAAAGCATCTTTCTACATTTATGTAGTATGCATGGAACATTGTTGAATTCACATAATGTGGTGGTTTTTAACTATTCTATCTTATTATTGGTAATAATCAGTGATGTGGTATTTTGGTGCAATTTATATTTTAATTATTTGGGTGGTATATAGTGTAATAATCACCATGAAAATCAAGCATCATTATTAGAAGGGATCTCTTAAGAACAAATCAACTCACAGATACAAGATTGATTTAAACCTTCACTTCTAATGAAATAGTTGCCTCAAGGTTCCTTAAGTTAGTTTTGGGTAATAGTAATTTTGTTAATCATGTCCCCTATATTAGAAGGCTTGCATATGGGAGGATTTCATATTGATTGGCAGTATTTATCCCCATTGTAGCTTAGAGTGTAGAGATTATATGTTTTCTATATCCTACACATTTAAGGTTATGAATATATTGAAGTTTAAGGAAGAATTGGTGATAAATATGGAAGAAAATTATTAGTGGCATCTGATGTTAAGAGCCATTCAAATCCTTTAGGATTTTTAACTATAAACAATGAATAATTGAAACTAGTGCATTGTAAGTTGCTATTTCTTCATAATTTTTATGCAATTGTATGGTAGGTGTTGACTATTTTCATGGTGATTCATAATAAGTGGTAAGTAGATGTCTCTAGAATCTCCACAATTCTATTACTTTTTAGATATAAGATCCATAGAGCTTGGCATAGGAAGGGTTTACTTCATGAAATAGGTTCCATTACTTGATCCCACAATTGGTAGTGTCTTGAAAAATGTAATGTAGAACCCCAATGCAATAGAGGTTGAATACCTAGTGGATTGTAATGTGGTATAGTGAATTCAAGATTTTGGAATTATTGAGTTTTTATTTATCCCTTGCTATTTATGATTTTTTTGGTTATGGTTGTGGTGTTTGTAGGGAGACATTTACAAATTTATATCTAGTTTCACTATTTTATGGGTTATGGGTTTGTAATGGTAATTTAATGTTCTTTCTTATTTTTGTATAGATACTGTATAATAGCCTATTATGGTGATTTTTTCTATTATGGATGTAATCTTTATATTATATTCATTTAATGGGAAGTGTTCCTAATAGAATCCATAATTAATTAATCTTGAGAAAGATAACAGTAAAGAAAGAAATCTAATCATCGCCTTTCTTTTTAATTAAAAAATTGAGATAAAAGACCAATTAAGGAGAATTAAGACATAATATTCTATCATGCAATGTAGGATTCATTGATGATAGCAAATAACAACTAAATTAGTTAGAGATCTTGAATAAATGTTCTAATTAGAAGGCCCTTATCTTCAAACCCATCATTATATGAAGAAACTAATAAAGGATTTATGATCAAGTAAAATTCTATTTTCTATCACACTTTATGATAGTTTTTAAAAAATATATATAAAATAATTCATCATTGTAACATATCGATTATGTGACTTAACTAGTTCCAATTCAAAAAGGTCACACTAGAATGTTTTGAATTAGTCTAAAGACTAGGTAATTGGGACAGGGTCCAAACCCTTATATAACAACCAACTAAGTAAAAAGAGGATCTCACAAGCAGTGAGAAAACCAAAACTAAAAAAGAGAAAACCCCTTTTTGAAAGAGATGCTTTTGATTGGAGGATCAAACTAGCAAGAAAAAGGGTCCTATATGTACATTAGATTAAAAAATTTCAGATCAAAGGCGTTTAGGTAAGAACCCCAAACTAGATTCCAAAAAAAGAAACTTAAGCCAAGACAAAAGTAGCTAAGGGAATAGACAACAAGCAACGGGTTTTGAAAGGCTCTCTAAAACCTTTTCCCTATAAGAATACCTTGAACAAAGAATCTCTCATATAAGGAGACGGATTACCAGGATTTAAAAGTAAATTAGGTTTAGCAGGCACCTAGAATCCATGTAACAATACACTCACCTAGCCATTCCCAAAACCATTAAGCACAATGGAAAGTGTAGTCAAGGAATGAACTAGAACATGAATTACCAGTAGATTTTCAAAGGCACCCCTAAACCTATTAGCATCATAAACCCCTACAAACACAACAATTGGGTACATAGGATCAAGGCAAACCCAACAACCCACCTCAATAGGACCGAGATCACCATAATTGGCAGATGCCACCATAATAGTATCTGCAAAACTAGCCTCTAACAGGATAATTGCAGATACACCAACTACAAAAATTCCTCTACTATTTATCTTGTGATGGACGTACACAACCTATTCCAAATCTCCCATTTTCGCACAGGTTGGAGGAGCATTTGGTTGAAAGCATCTGAACCTTTCCATTAAAATCATTTTGTGCATACCCTGCAATTATACCATTCCATAAATTGATATTTCTTGGAGGCATACAATCAAACAATTCACGTACCTCATTGATGCTTCCACATTTTGTATAAATGTCTATCAGAGCATTTTCGATTGATAAAAACTCCTAGAGCATTTGTGATTCTAAGATTACACTCAATAAGAACCCTCCCTTTACCTTGGAACACATTCTCATTCCTTCTCTTCCAAAGAAACCAAAAAATTTCAATAGACAATAAAATCCAAAAATAGTTAGACTTTTTACTTAGATTGCAAACATACCTGACAATAATTTCAAACCATGAGAATTTATCAATAATATTCCCGCCTAAAATATAACGGTTGACAATCATGAATTTTCTCCTAATTAATATCTTCCATGGTTCATTCCCTTCTAAAGCCTTGACAATCCATTTGATTTCTAAGGCAATACCTTGTTTCCTGAGGTCTTTGATCCCCAATCCACCTAAGTCCTTACTCAAGCAGCACCATTTTCATTTAACAACATGCATCATTTTCTTACCTCTTCCATCTAACCACAAAATTGCACTGACGATAATGCTATGGGTCTGAAGGCTTGGCTGTCGATGCATGAAAGCATTGAATGAGTTCTACTTTTAAAAATTACATAAAACATTTTTAATTTATTTGATTGAGTCTTATTTGAAAAAAAGATTATAAATGATGTTTCATTTCTCCAAGAATTGGATCTAGGATCTTTTCGTCAAATAATATGTAACATCCAATGACTAAATCTTTTCTTTACACATGCTTATTTTATTTAATCATCTGAGCTTGAATTATAATTTATATCTGTGCAGAAGCAGAAGATACAAGCTAACGAGTCATATGCAAGTAAATTTCATAAAAGAAAGCAAGCAGGCATTGTCTTGAATGACATGGAAACAACCTCATTAGTTGCCTAGAAGAGCGCAACTGGAGAAAAGCAAAGGAAAGTGTTAAAGGGTGATAAATGCATAGAGAGTATGTAATACAAACAAACAATGTCTGGAGTGTGTGATGTGACATCTCTAATTTATGTCCAGAGGGACTAACTGGTTTTGGAGTTCTTGGGAAACCTATTGGGCCACGCTTGGAGGAAATCAATGTGATCATGCAAGGGCCACCTTTTTTCTATTATGAGAATGATGCTTTTTGCACCAAAGGATATTTGGAAGACAATATCCAAAAATTTCTATAGTGATGGAACCGGAGTTGGTGGACTCGAAGTACTTTTCAACTTCCAGAAGACCAAGAGGTTATGTACACAATC
The DNA here is from genome assembly GCF_030272615.1 of Cryptomeria japonica. Classification (NCBI taxonomy): domain Eukaryota; kingdom Viridiplantae; phylum Streptophyta; class Pinopsida; order Cupressales; family Cupressaceae; genus Cryptomeria; species Cryptomeria japonica. The sequence goes on along the minus strand of NC_081407.1, from coordinate 95,553,336 downwards.
TCCCAATAGAATGGCAATTTCAAGCATTACCTCTCCCCCCCATGACTATTTAGGAATCACTTTCTCAGACAAAGGACTATTGGCCTCCATGGGATCAAAGAAAAAAATTGAATTGCATAGACTCTAGATGATGTGGTGGTGTCCTTCGTGAAGAACTCTGTACTATAATTGAAAATTCACGAGGGAAACTACAAGATAGTGAACAAAACCACATTCTTGAAAAGTGCGAAGAATGGAACTTGGTTTGGGTGGGGCTAGGTCAGGTGGCTCCTCTAGAGGTTGATGGGATAGAAATTATATTAGGATTTGAAAAAGATCACACTCGTGGAACTTCTTGTGTGATTGATCGATTGTACTATTTAGGTAATGCATTCCAAATAGATACAATTGCATACCATTTATCTGTCTTGAAAGCATTGTTGGCATTTTTGATGTTTATGTTGTGATTGTCATTAATGGACACACACTTGCATTGAGATCCCCTTTATATGTATGAGTTAGAGCACAACCGGTATTTGTTCCAACTGGTATGTTGTATTATAGTCTTTAGACTATTGGTGTTTTGCAGAATGTGTCTCTCAGTCTAAAGCGGCATGTTGACCCCAAGCGGTTCGTAGATACCAAGTGGTACGAGGGACTAAAGTGGCATAACACATTTTTACTAGTCTTCATTTTGGTCAAACTAGCAACCGGCATTTTGTATGAATCGGTAATACTCTGTGATGAGTTACCAACCGACATTTTGTCATGAGTTACCATCCATCGATTGTTTGACGGTGCCAACACCTAAACGAAGCCTTTTTGTGTCGTGGTACCAAGTATGTCCAGGTTCATTGAACCTAGGAAATTTTTATGTAATCCTATTGGACCGACATGAAATCAGATTCCTTTATAAGGACATCATGTCTAGGGTTTTAGGTTGTTGATGTGGAAATAGCGAGAGTTTATGTTGTTGCTAGGGTTTAAGGTGATTGAGGAGTTGGAGAGAATATGAATGTGTAGAAGACTGAAGTAATACTGGAGTGCATTAGGAATGAGCTACCAAGGATATAACCAAGCAGTCTATGCTACTAACTAGATCAAACACTTGTTGATTACTCACATCTTTGACAATTCTGTAGCCCTTAACCGAGTAGGCCCAAAAGCCTTTTGTTAATCCTCTAACAAGGTGGTTCACATCTGTGGATCTAAAATCCTCTAGCAAGGTAGTCTTTAATCAGACTTGTCTCCTAATAGAGATTGAGATTCCTAACAGGATCTGTTCTAGTAAAGAACATTGTAAGACCTTAACCGGTCTAACCTTAACTAGTCTGGTTCCTATTCTGCAGATAGTTACTTGTGAGTTCCATCTCACCGTGGTTTTTCCCATTTGGGTTTCCACGTCAAAATCTCATGTGTTATGGTGTTTGTGCTTCTTTGGGTGAATGCATTATTTTCTATTTGGTTTGCATGTGTGCTAACTGGTTTTTCTACTAAACTATTTTACCAGTTTACTGTCAGTCTTGTAAAGTGTTTAAGTGCAAAGATTTTTGGCATACTAATTCACCCCCCCTCTTAGTATTCATCAATTGGTATCAGAGCCTACCTTTCTATAAGTTTAACCACTTGGAAAGAGATATGGGGGAATACTCTATAAGGGAACTTACTCATCGGATCACTCAGTCTGAGCAAGCCTATGATGATCTTATGGTCAAATACAAGGCATCTCAAGCAAAAAGGAGAGAACATGCAGAAAAGCTGATGGAGCTATCTGAAAATAGTTCTTCAGATGAAGCAGACATGGAAGCCCTAATTACAGAAGTAAATAATTTGAATGAATCAAACTCCAACTTGAGAAAGGAATTGGAAGTACTGACTATCCGGATGTGTCAAGAGCTTGAGAATCGGAGGAAAGTTGAAGATCTGGTGAGAGAAAGAGATCATGAGATCTCCAAGCTGAAACAAGAGATCAGTGCCCTAGCTGCTCAACTCCATGCAAGAAAAGTGGAAAAGGAAGACATGCAAGGAGAACTAAACATTGCCATCTCTGAGAATGAAAACCTATTGGAAACAAATGCTGCTATTTCCAAAGAACTCTCTGAGTCAAAGGAAATACTTGCTAAGTTCAACAAGAGCACTGTCAAGCTAGAGCAAAAGCTTGAATCTGCCAAACTAGTCAAGAATACCAATGGACTTGGTTATTCCGATAATGAGGAAGGTGAGACCTCTGGTACAAATGCTAGAACATCAAAGAAACAACCAACATTAAAGGATAAAGGTAAGCAAAAGTGTAAACCTATTTTCTTTAACTATCTTAAAGAAGGACATACTGTGAATGTGTGTAGGAGTAAGGCTTACAACAATTTTCCTTATTTCCTAAATGATAAGCCTAGATCCTATAGATTTGATGGTAACTGTTATGCATGCAACAGGTATGGGCATAGAGCATCTAAATGTAGGTCTATTATGAATAACACTGGAAGATATCCTCAGAGGACCCAAGGAGTTGGTCCTGAACCTTTTGTGAACCAGAATCACAACCAGTTTAATACCTTCAATCATTAGCAAAGAAGCGGTGGCTATCAAGCGGCAACTGGATGGAGAGAAAACTGTATGGTATGTCATGGTCATGGTCACACTACTGCAACATGCAGAAGGAAGAATGGAAACATGAACAATGGACCTTGGAGAGCACCTGGATTGGTCTGCTATCACTGCAACAAACCGGGTCACATTGCCAGATTCTGTAGATCAAGAAAGGACACATCTGATGATATACCAGTCACTCCAGAAGGAAACATTGATGTTGACACTGTTCAAGCGGGCATGAACAAAACCTAGAAGAAGAAACCAGTAGTGTTACAAGAGGAACCAGTTTCTGCACCTAGTGTGGAAATCACAGAACAGGCATACTAAGCTTCAGAAAAGCTTAGGGGGAGAAAACAGTGAAATGTTTTGAACCCCCAGTTTACACTGGTAAAAGACCTTAACCGGTATGTGATACCTGTCATTTGGCAGAAGACCAAAAATGGTTAAAAGGCAAATTAGGGTTTATGCCCTAATGGAGGAGTATTAATGATGGTAGGTGAGAAACATACTTAAAAGGACTTTTCAAATCATTTCTCACTATCAGTTTTTGAGGGAAGAAAAGTTTTTCAAAGAGCAGAGCGACGAAAAAGCGATTTGAGCTGAAATTTTGAGAAATTGAGAAACTATGAAGGAGATTCAAATTCAAACTGCAAACGGTCAAGTGGAGAACACAAAGCGGTGATTCAGCAACCGATAGAGTGTGAAGTGAAGGAGAATCGGCAAGCCCTAAATTCACGTGTTTCAAAAGGTATTTCTCGAGTTCTTGAAATTTCTATCATGGCTTCAGCATCTCATACCAGTTCTAGTGCATCTGTCGAGTCTGCAAGTTTTATTCAATGAAAGTCTAAGTATAATGCCCTATCACAAGTCCCGACTGGTGTGATAGTAGAAGAGGGAATTTTTGACTACATAGATTGCAAGATTGAAGACCTAGGGTCTCTAGCCATCCACTCCCAATTAGGTTTAATTTGTGGAAAGGATAAGAAGATCAAACTAGAGTATAATATTTTGGAGAAGAAGAATGTCCACAATGCTATTTACTTCTTGGAGGATTTCACAGAGGATCATATAAGGATCATTTTGAGCAGAGTCCATGGTGATAAGATGTACCTAGAAAGAACACATGACATCATGCCATAGGCAATTCATGCAGTCACCGGATTCTACAACACAGGGGAAGTGCCAGCCCTAAGGACGGTAAGAAAAACTAAAATGTCCAAGCTCACTGGTTCAGTGAGCGACTCATGAGGCATGATAGTAAATTCTATCAAGGATGATCTGGTGAAGTATGCATGTATGGTGATTGGATATCAGACATTCTCAGCCAACAGAATTAACTCTGTATCTGTTGTAGTGGTAAATGTCGCTTACTGGATGATGAAGGAGGATGCATCATTTGATTTGTGCACCGGTATGTAGAGACAACTCCTGTTGAATCTGAAGTCGATTAAACAGGATAATGCACTAAGGTTCAAGTTTGGGCAACTACTAGTTGGGTTGTTCTTCTATTTCCAAGGCTACTTTCCAGGAGTAGGAGATGTCCAGTGGTCTGCTGACCAACCAGTGACCAAGCAAATCAAGGAAAGCATTGAAGCAACTGGAACTGGTTACCTTGATGTTCTAAACAAGTATTTTGATGAATTCAGATGGAAAATGAGCCAAAGAATGAGAATATCTGGTGACATCATCAAGAAATATGAGGATGATATCTATTTAACCATCAAGGTGGATCAATACATAATGGAGGCTGTTGAGCCTAGACAAGAAGAAGTGGAGCCAATGGGCTATGAGGTGATGTATGATATGCTAGAAGGGTATGCCTCTACCCTTATTGCCTCACCTCTTGATCCTAAGGTAAAGAGGACCGGAACCTATCTAGAAAGGGTTACACCAGTCGAGGAACCCTTTGCAAAGAAAGGAAAAGAACTTGTAGTGAAGAAGGCAAAGGCAGTGCCTGTAGCATCAACACCGGTTACTACTACAACTCCAAAAGTGACCAAGCGGTCACCAGCCAAGAAGAAACCGGAAGCAACACCAACTAAAGTGTTCGAGAGAAAGAGGAAGACAAGGAATACCTCTCCAGACTCAGAAGAAACCATGTCTGAGGAAAAGCCAAAGAAAACACGTCAAGCAAAGAGAAAGACAAAGAATGAACCGGCATCATCTGCACTGGTAAATATAGATATCTCTTCCTATAAACCTTTGACACATTGTCAAAGAACAATAAAGAATATTAGGAGAAAAGTGCTACATGACTTAATTGAGTGTTTTGATGACTTTAATGATGATGAAAAGGAAGCGGTTGAAAAGGAAATAATTCAGTATTTATGTGTTAAGGACCGGTCACCCTCAGAGATTAAATCTTAGACATCGGATTCTTTATATATGTCATTAGATAATTGATGGCGCATTGCCATAGAAAAGGAACAGGAAATTAGGGAGAAAGTGTTTGCACAATACTTTCCCAACCTGTCAAATTCTGAATTATTTGATGTTATTGATCAAAATAAAGGACTCTTCTTCACTAGAAGAAGAAGACTCTGGCTGTTAGAAGGTAGAGTTGATGATGTCAAAAAAGACAGTCATCACTATATGACAACAGTTGTCCAGTCTCACAAAGCATGTCTAGCCAACCGGCAAGCTGAAAAAAGAACCGGTTATATCCAAACCGGATGAAGTATTTGATGATGAAGGAAATCTGATTGTTGAACTGATCGACACCATTGATGTCGATGCTCTAGATGTAGAGGATGTTACTCAGGAAACACCATCTATGGCAACAGGATAGGAGCAATAGGCTAAATAGGTTGATAAGCAAGCTAAGGATAGATAGGAAGCGGCAAAGGAAGAGGCCAAGCAGAGGAAAAAGGATGAAGAAGAGAAGCAAAAAAAGGAAGAAGAAGAGAAGAAGAAAAAGGATGAAGAAGAGAAGATGAAGAAAGATGAAGAGGAGAAGAAGAAGAAGGATGAAGAAGAGAAAAAGAAGCAAGAAGATGAAAAGAAGAAGAAGGAAGAGGAAGATAAGGAATAGGAGAAGAAGAAGGAAGCAGAAAAGAAAAAGGCTGAGGAGGAAAAGGAAGCGAAGAAGAGGAGAGAAGTGGAGAAGAAGAAGGCAGAAGAGGACAAGGTAGGAGAAGTGGAGAAGAGCACCTAGATGGAAACTCCGAAGGCAACCGAGAGTCAAGCCAAACCGGCTGATCTCACCAGTCCTATTGATCTCCGGTCTGCAAGTGAAATGGAGCTAATGCAGAGCATCAAGATTGCTTAAGAGCACCTTGAAATTATTTGAAGGAAGAAGGAGCAGGATGTAATTGAAGTGGCTGTGGACACTCTTACCAGTTTGATACCTAGTACAAATCTTCCCAACACCGATTCATCACTAGCCAAACTTAAGCTCCTATGCACAGTAGTGGATGATCAAGTGCAGAGCCTAGAAGAGGAAGCAGAGGCAAATGTCGAAAAGGAGAATCAAAAAGATCTTAATATAGCTCTAGTGAAGAAGTTGAATGAGCTCCGATCTGAACTAAAGAAAGAACAAAAGGATATAAGGGATGATCTAGATGAGGGGAATCTGCTACTCAGCAAGATCTGCCAACCCCATTTGTTCTATGATGATGTGCTAGCTCAGAAGCAAAATATTTAAATGGACTTGCAGTCCTAGATGAGCACATTCAAGCCACCTTATGATTCCTTTACAACTTATGGGCAAACCGTTCACCGGTTTCACATCCAGTCAGCAAAAATGGAGCAAGAGATCAGCACCCGGTCTAGAGATTTGTAGGAGCTACAACTGGTTCTACTCCCACAATTGCAAATTATTCAGAAGTGCTATCTGAACCTGGATGCCTTAACAGTTACACAAGAGATGAGCACAATTGATGCCATGGAAGAACAGGTCTCCCAGATGCAGACAGAAAAGGAAGTAGCCACCTCCCTACTTGAGTCCTAGTCTTTATCGATGAAACAATTCTTGCAGGATTTTAAATCTATTTTTGACAAGTATTATTCCTTATTGTCATAAACTTTTATTATTTTGAAAACAGGATTGTTCAGCTATACTTTGTCATTGTTGGCAAAGGGGGAGAAGAATTCTATTTTAGAAAAGTATCTGGTAATCAAAATTTTGATATATGCTCTGAATATCTCAATGTTTATGCTCTTTATGCAAAATTGTTATACATTGTATTTCCAAAGGGATAGTGTATATGCTTAGGGGGAGTAATTTTTCTAATGGCATGATTTTGTTGTAAAACACTTAGATGTCAAAATTTTATTTTCCTAAGTGTTGCCATAAATGCCAAAGGGGGATATTGTTGTCATTTTTTATGTTTATGTTGTGAATGTCATTGATGGACACACACTTGCATTGAGATCCCCTTTATATGTATGAGTTAGAGCACAACCGGTATTTGCTCCAACTGGTATGTTGTATTATAGTCTTTAGACTATTGGTGTTTTGCAGAATGTGTCTTCCGGTCTGAAGCGACATGTTGACCCCAAGCGGTTCGTAGATCCCAAGCGGTACAAGGGACTAAAGTGGCATAACACATTTTTACCAGTCTTCATTTTTGTCAAACCGGCAACCGGCATTTTGTATGAACTAGTAATACTCTATGATGAGTTACCAACCGGCATTTTGTGATGAGTTACCATCCACCGATTGTTTGACGGTGCCGACACCTAAATGGTGCCTTTTTGTGTCGTGGTACCAAGTATGTCTAGGTTCATTGAACCCAAGAAATTGTTATGTAATCCTATTGGACCGACATGAAATCAAATTCCTTTATAAGGACATCATGTCTAGGGTTTTAGGTTGTTAATGGGGAAATAGCGAGAGTTTATGTTGTTGCTAGGGTTTAAGGTGATTGAGGAGTTGGAGAGAATATGAATGTGTAGAAGATTGAAGTAATGCTGGAGTGCATTAGGAACGAGCTACCAAGGATCTAACCAAGCAGTCTGTGCTACTAACTAGATCAAACACTTGTTGATTACTCACATCTTTGACAAGTCTGTAGCCCTTAACAGGGTAGGCCAAAAAGCCTTTTGTTAATCTTCTAACAAGGTGGTTCACATCTGTGGATCTAAAATCCTCTAATAAGGTAGTCTTTAATCAGACTTCTCTCCTAACAGAGATTGAGATTCCTAACAGGATTTGTTCTGGTAAAGAACATTGTAAGACCTTAACCGGTCTGGTTCCTATTTTGTAGATAGTTACTTGTGAGTTCCATCTCACCGTGGTTTTTCCCATTTGGGTTTCCACATCAAAATCTCATGTGTTATGGTGTTTGTGCTTCTGTGGGTGAATGCATTATTTGCTATTTGGTTTGCATGTGTGCTAGCCGGTTTGTCTACTAAACTGTTTTACCGGTTTACTGTCAGTCTTGTAAAGTGTTTAAGTGCAAAGATTTTTGGCATACTAATTCACCCCCCCTCTTAGTATTCATTAAGCATTTTATCCTGATGGCATTAAAGTTCTTTCTCTATTTTCTGGTATTGGTGAAGCAGAGGTTGATTTGTATAGACCTGGGATACATTTAAGTTGTGTTGTATCTGCGGAAATATGTGAAAAGAACAAGCTTGTCCTTAATAGTTGGTGGACAAAAACCCAACAGACAAGTAGGTTGATTTAGAGAGAAGATGTCCAAGATTTGAATACAGAAGTATTGGATTTTTTATTAGATTTTTTGAAGTCGTCTTGAACTAGAGTTGTCGTTGCTGCATTTGAACTCTTTAAACACTTCAAACTTTTCCTTACGTGATTTACCTGCTTGCTCTGTTGTAGAGGATGTCAATCTCAATCCCTTAATGCCATTATCTTCTCTTCAGTGTTGCTGACTAGAAGACTGCCACAGACTGAATGAGAGGAGGACAATTTTTCTTTACTATGTTTTTAATGCATGTCAAATTCCTTCCTTCCTAAGGAAAATGGTTTACCATAGCTCAGGTTGCCAGCAACTCTCCACATTTTTTGCAAATTGCCATTGTTGCTTCTCAAGGAGAGGCAAATGATCTAGGAGGATCTGACACTTTGATGGATTTGAATGAAATGGTAGTACTTCATTACATATATTTCTTCACCACTACCTTTAGCACATTGCCTTTGATAATGACAATGTTGCAATATGAACACGTGTTTTAGGCAATGTGCTAAAGGTAGTGGTGAAGAAATATATGTAATGAAGTACTACCATTTCATTCAAAACCATCAAAGTGTCAGATCCTCCTAGGTCATTTGCCTCTCCTTGAGAAGAAACAATGACAAGTTGCAGAAAATGTGGAGAGTTGCTGGCAACCTAAGCTTTGGTAAACCATTTTCCTTAGGAAGGAATTTGACATGCATTAGAAATATAGTAAAGAAAAAATTTGTCCTCCTTCTCTCATTCAGTTCATGGCAGTCTTCTAGTCAGCAACACTGAAGAGAAGATAATGACATTAAGGGATTAAGATTGGCATCCTCTACAACAGAGGAAGAAATAAAATCACGTAAGGCAAAGTTTGAAGTGTTAAAAGAGTTCAAATGCAGCGATGGAAACTCTAGTTCAAGATGGCTTTAAAAACTCTAATAAAATCTCCAATACTTCTATATTCAAATCTTGGACATCTTCCCTCTGAATCAACCTACCTATCTGTTGGGTTTTTGTCCACCAACTATTAAGGACAAGCCTGTTCTTTTCACATATTTCCACAGATACAACACAACTTAAATGTATCTCAGGTCGATGCAAAGAAACCTCTACTCCACCAATACCAGAAAATAGAGAAAGACCTTTAATGCCATCAGGATAAAATGCTTTCAAGATAGATAAAGGGTATGCAACTGTATCTATTTGGAATGCATTACTCAAACAGTGCAATCGATCAGTCTCACAAGAAGTTCCACGAGTGTGATCTTTTTCAAATCCTAATATAATTTCTATCTCGCCAACCTCTAGAGGAGCCACCTGACCTGGCCCCACCCAAACCAAGTTCCATTCTTCGCACTTTTCAAGAATATATTTTTGTTCACTATCTTGCAGTTTCTCTCGTGAATTTTCAATTATAGTACAAGGTTATTCACGAAGGACACCACCACATCATCTAGAGTCTATGCAATTCAATTTTTTTATTTGATCCCATGGAGGCCAATAGTCCTTTGTCTGAGGAAGTGCTTCCTGAATAGTCATGGGGGGGAGAGGTAATGCTTGAAATCGCCCTTCTATTGGGAGTTTGTGTACATAACCTCTTGGTCTTGTGGAAGCTGAAAAGTACTTCGAGTCCACCAACTCTGGTTCCACACTATAAAATTGTCTTCCAAATATCCTTCGGTGCAAAATAATCATTCTCATAATAGAAAAAAGGTGGCCCTTGCATGAACACATTGATTTCCTCCAAGTGTGGCCCAATAGGTTTCCCAGGAATTCCAAAACCAGTTAGTCCCTCTGAACATAAATTAGAGATGTCACATCACACACTCCAGACATTGTTTGTTTGTATTGCATACTCTCTATGTATTTATCACCCTTTAACACTTTCCTCTTCTTTTCTCCAATTGCTTTCTTTTGGGCAACTGATGAGCTTGTTTCCATGTCATTCAAGATAATGCCTGCTTGCTTTCTTTTATGAAATTTATTTGCACATGACTCTTTAGCTTGTATCTTTTGCTTCTGCACAGATATAAATTATAATTCAAGCTCAGATGATTAAATAAAATAAGCATCTGTAAAGAAAATATTTAGCCATTGGCTGTTACATATTATCTGATAGAAATATCCTAGATCCAATTCTTGGAGAAAGGAAACATCATTGACAATTATTTTTTCAAATAAGACTAAATAAAATAAATTAAAAATGTTTTATGTAATTTTTAAAAGTATAACTCGTTCAATGCTTTCATGCACAGACGTCCAAGCCATCAAACCCACAACATCTGATCCCGTCAGAATTATAACGACAACTAAAGAAACATTCAACAAGGATGCTATATGTCTGATGTCACTTCCTTGTCAGACGGTCGTCGATGCATGGTAGTGGGGGAGCGTCGGAATTTCGACCGTAATCCGATGATATTTTTTGGGCGGAAGAGAAAACATAGTAGCTGTTGGAAGAGTTCATGGTGTTGTCAGAATTTTGACACTCAATGGCATTGTCGGGAAGCCCGACGAGGGGTTTTCCATGGTTACATTTCTCAGCAATCTGATGTGTTGTAGTAGGACTTCCAACGAAGGGTCATCAGAAATTAGCCCTGAATGTACTAGTGACACACACACACACATATACACATACATATACACATACATATACACATATACACACACACATATATATACATATATATACATATACATATATATGTATATGTATATATGTATATGTATATATATGTGTGTGTGTATATGTGTATATGTATGTGTATATGTATGTGTATATGTGTGTGTGTGTAGGAGTGCAGGTACTAGGCACCGACTTCACTTGGTTCCACAGGTTTGAGCATGCCTCCTTTCCCAATGGTAGTTGATCAAAGGTGACACTAAGGCCCTACCACATCTAACCCTAGTTTGTGTCTTTGGTTTTCTTCTTTATATAAATTGACCATCTCAAGAAGTAGCGACATATCCATACAACATTATTAATCACGTTTTTGAAATCCTCCAAATTAAGTTTAAGATTTTGAAGCAACCTTACATATTTTTTATCATCTTGTCATTTGGGTTCATCTTAGGATACAATTCATCTAAATCACTACAATCATCATCAATCGAATCCATATTCTCAATCATAATTTCCACTAACACTTTCTGGAGTAAGTCTAAAACATCACTAGGAACAAGATTGTTCTGGAGTAGATATGTAACAAATGCTTGTTCGATACCATCATGATCATATGTAGGAACTATAAGATACATGTTATCAATATACTTCAAACCATTAGGTCATCCAATAAAATCAAGTACTTTATCAACCTCAAGCAAAATTTCCCTAAAAGTAGGAGAAGAAACAACATCTTCTTGCACACTAACCTTTCCCATTTCTTCTTGATCACTTTGCACAACTACAATGTCTGCACTTTCTTTTTCAACTAGACTCATATACCCAGATTTCAATACTTTAGAAATAGAGGAAGAGACCTCTACAAATAAATTCTTAGTCCTTTTCACCTTTGAAACACTTCCTACATCATCAACTCTTTTTCCACCATAATTTCCGATGATCTCATCAAATGTTCTAAATCTTTCTACACTCATATCTTTAGGCAATTTAATAAGAGTATCTACAATACTCAAACATTCATCCTCAAAAACTTCAACGGGAAGCTTGGATACCCATGAAGTCCTCGACACTACTGCCTCCATAAAGGAATTGTCCTTGTCCACTATGAAAGTAATCTCAATTGTATACCAATCCACAACATTCAAAGGAATTCTATGTTTGATAACCATCTCCTTCTAGAAATCCATAAAGAACTTACAACAAGCAACATTAATATCATCCAAATTATCCAAATACTCTTTAACTTGAACACTAATAGTCATATATTTTTTCCACGCAACATTTTTCATTTTGGGCAACACATATAGAAAATAGAGCACCAAGCAAACAACAAGAGATCCATACTGAAAGGGGTAATTGTCATTCTTTGTCCTTCAAAGATTTTCCAACACCCAATGCCTCAAAGGTTCAAACAAATCATAATCCTTTTTCTCCTTTACCATTTGATTAGCAACATAGATTGTTGTAGAGGAGTAATGTCCTGATAAACTTATAAAGCACTAAGAGGGGGGGAATCAATGATAGCAAAAACAACACTACTTTAATTGTAGATCAGCAAAAACATTTAACCAGTTTACTAATGACTTTGCATGTAATCCAAAGTGTTATAAAAGAATTCACCACAATCAGAACATTCACCATAACACAAATATTTATACATGGAAAACCCAACTAGGAAAAACCATGGTGATATGGAACTCACAAGTTAACAATTTGTAGAATTGGTAACTGATTAGTTAAGGTCTACAAATGCTCTGTTAGGAGCAGATCCTGTTAAAGATCCCAAGCCTTGTTAGGAGCTATACCTGGTTAAAGGTAACCTTAGACGAGGATTTAGATCCAAGTTAATGAATCACCTTTTTAGAGGATTTCTACAATGAAGCTTGTTAGAGCTTACCAGGTTAAGGGATTTAACTACTGTAGTGATTAGAAAACAATAGGTGGTATGATCTAAGAATAACACATTCTGCTTGTTTAGATCCTTTTCTGCTCACACATTACTGCATCACCGACATACTCTGCAACTCCATCAATAAATCACATCTACTTCAACTCATAACTATTGGCAATATTACATTATAACAGACAATGAAAGATTGTTGGCATTTCATAAGGATATTGAGAAGGTTGTTGATGATTATGGATATAACTGATTAAAGATGTTTTACTATCTTGATATTATTATTTTGTCATTGATGTCAACAAATTGATTTTCTAATTCAGTATGATGTTGCCATATCTTGAGAAGTATTATATGAAGATTATAAAGATGTCGGTAAGAGACACAGGAAAGAATATGATGAATAAGGAGATGAATAAAGTATTCAATGGACAACTACTACCGAGTTAGACAATGATGAGATCATGATGTTTTAGATTGTTTTAACATCATACATATGTTGTAAATTGTAAAGGTTAATACTATACTATGTTATCAAGCAAAGAACCTAGTCGGTAAACCCAAAGGAACCTAGTCGATAAAACCTAAGGTTATCGCTATCGGTTAATGAAGGCGGAATGTCTACCGAGTGAAGTTTAGTATTCACTGAGTTGTTACTGAGTTGTAACCAAGCTATAACAGAATGCATTAAATGTTTACATGCAGTATTTAATGAAGGAAGCTGATGAGCGGGAGTGGATTAAATGATTGGTAAGCCGTGGAAGAAGTTTGTTAACGAATCTAAGGCAAAGGAAAGTCGACATGAAGATCTAGAGCTCAGATTGAACTGCAATACCCTGGCACAAGTTCCAAGACTATTATGCAAGTTCCAAGGCGGGGTAAAACATTTTCAGATTAAAAGATGCATTGAACCTAGACAAGATTGAAGATCGGATGGCTATGATTGATCATGGGAAATGTGATCAAGGAGATTAAGTGGTTATCTAATTCTTTATAAATAGGAAACTGTTGATAAACAATGTATGTGGGCAAGTGTATGCACAGGGATGCTACATAGTGATTACCGAGCACAGAAGCTTGAAGACCTATTAGAATAATAGAATATAGAAGCCCAACAGATAGACAAGATTAGCTCTATGTCTAGATTGTATTGAACAAATAGGAATTTGCTTTAGCATTTTAGATGTGAAGTTGCAGATAGATTTTTATTACTGCTATTTTGTGAAAGTGACAGAAAATCTCTTAACCGAGTGGACTTAACAGTCTTATATGTAAACCCTCTAGCAAGGTAACATTCTGATTGAGTGTTTGAAATCATTTAACAAGGTCACTTCTAACAAAGTGAAGATCCTAACAGATCTAAGGGAAATCCCTTAACCGGGTCACATCTAGCAATGTGTTTGTAATCTTTAACAGGATTTGCTTTTAACCGAGCATACTCTAGAAGAGTATATTTCTTAGTGGGTCCGAAATCCCACAATGGTTTTTCCCTATTTGGGTTTCCACATTAAATCTGGTGTTATGAGGTTTATGTTGTTCATATGCTTTTGAGTTTGCATGTTTAATAGTTTTGATTATATTACTGAAATATATGTTACCGAGGTTGAATCTGATGTTTTTATGGATGATTAAGTTCATATGATTCACCCCCCCCCCTCTCATCTTGTTGGCTATTGGATCTATACTTATATTAAGTATCAGAACTATCAATTGGTATCAAAGCTTTAAACTCCGGAAGGAAAGTTTAAAGGCACTTGAGTTAAAGATCCAAAGATGTACAAGAGGGATGCATTGAAGCTAAACAAGTCAAGTTTCTCTACATGGCAGAAAAGGATGAAGCTACATCTATCAGGAGTTGGAGAATATGTTGTATACTATCTGGAGAATGATTTTGTTGCACCAAGAACCTATCCATTGACTATGGAAGAGATAAAGGCAAAGCAAGAACATATTCAAGCAATGATTGAAATAACATCTGCATTGACCGATTCAGAGTTTAATGATCTAGAAGGCTGCAATGATGCAAAGGCAATGTGGGATAAGCTCATATCAGTATATGGAGGAGATGAACATGTTCAAAGAGCAAAAGTAGATAGTCTGAGAGGACAACTTGAATCTATGAGGATGAATGAAGGTGAGAACATAACTCAGTACAGTACAAGACTAAAGGAGATTGTCAATCAAATCAAAGAAGCAGGTGGAGCTATTGAAGAAAAGGATATAACAAGTAAGTTGTTGAGAACCCTTCTACCAGCTTATGCAATCCGAGTCTCTACAATCAATGAATTGAGGTCTGTACCTAATATGCCAATTTCTTTGGATGCTACTATTGGTAAGCTACATGCATTTGAGTTAAGTAATTTTGATAATAGTGGATCTTCGGTAAATAAAGTTGAATCTGCATTTAGTTCTTTTCATCTTGATGAATCTAATGATTACAATGAAAGAAAGTATAAGTACTCTGAAGAGATCATAGTGGAGCAAGTGAAAGATTTCAGAAGAACATGGAAGAAGTACACAAACTGTATGAAGAAATTAGAAAGCAATAAGAGTTTGAAGCACTATTAGCTAAAAGGTTACCGAGAGGCAACGGTAAGTATAAAGGAAAACTACCTTTGAAATGTTTCAATTGTGATAAGATAGGACATATGGCTTCTAACTGTCCTGACAAAGATTTTACTGAAAAGAGAGATTACCGAGATAATAGACAGAAAGATAATCATTACAGAGGACACCGAGACTTCATAAGAAGAGATAGAAAGACATGCTTAATAGCTGATGAGGAATCTAACGATGATAAATCAGATGAGACTGATATAGAGGAAGTAGTTTATGTGGCTATCAAGGATGGCTCAGATGAAGAAAGGTATGAAGAAAAAGCCCTAATATCTCACATAAACACTAATGATTCTTGGATTATAGATAGTGGATGCTCACATCATATGACAGGAGATAAACACAAGTTTGTTATATTAGAAGATTATGATGGAGGCTATGTTAGATTTGGTAATAATGCACCATGTCTGGTAAGAGGTAAATGATCTATAACACTTCTTGATAATGCAAAATGCAATGATGTTTATTGGGTTGAAGGTCTGAAATATAATTTGTTGAGTGTAGCACAGCTAAACAACACAGGTTACCGAATAGAATTTCAGAAGGGAATTGTCAAAGTTCATGACAAAAATGGAAAGTTAGCTACTACCGGGACACAAACAAAAGGTAACACATTTCACCTTGACGCAACTCAGAATAAGTGTTTGCATGCAAAGATTGATGATACCTGGTTATGGCATAAAAGGTTTTGTCATGTCAATTTTGATAATCTGATCAAAATAAGTAAGAAGCACAGAGTAAGAGGTCTACCGAGTCTTGAAAAACCTTAGAATGCTATGTGCCGAGGATGCCAGATGGGTAAGATGACAAGATCAAGCTTTAAAAGTAAGTCCTACACTTCTAAGGGAATTTTAGATCTAGTGCACACTGATCTTTGTGGTCCTATGAAAGTTCAAAGTTATTATGGTGATAAGTATTTCATATTATTTGTGGATGACTATTCAAAGATGATGTCAGTAATGTTTTTAAAGGAAAAATTAGAAGCTTTTCAAATGTTTAAATGGTACAAGGAAAGAGTTGAAAATGAAATAGGAAGACAACTAAAATGTCTTAGATCAGATAGAGGAGGAGAGTTCACATCTGATGAATTCAACTTATTTTGCAATGATCATGGTATTAAAAGACAAGTCTCTGCACCGAGAACTCCACAGCAGAATGGAATAGCTAAAAGAAGAAATAGATCTATTGTGGATTGTGCTAGAACATTTATGATTGAAAAGAAGGTGGCACAAACATTTTGGAGAGAAGCAACAAGCATAGTTGTTTACACCTTGAACTGAGTTCAATTGAAGAAAGGAACTTTGAAGACACCACATGAAATCTGGTATGATAAGAAACCTAATGTTAGTTATTTTAAAATCTTTGGAAGTGGATGCTATGTTCATAAAGATGATAGAAATGGCAAGTTTGATCAGAAAAGTGAAGAAGGAACATTTCTAGGTTATTCTTCTAGAAGCAAAGCATTTAAATGTCTGATCAAATCATCTAACAAAATAGTAGAAAGTGCAATTGTGAAAATTGATGAATTTGCAGAAAGAAATGATGAAGGAAATTCCAAGGAACCAGAAGACTATGATGAATTTGTCTATGTTCAACCGAGAAATCCTACCGAGAAGACTGTTGAAGAAAATGAAGAGAATATCCAGTTATCGAGTGATGAAGAAGATCATACAGAGCCTACCGAGCTTGTATTAGCCAAGTATGTCAGAAGACATCATGCACTAAGTCAGATTATAGGAGATAAGGATGATCTAGTGATGACAAGGAACAAACTAAGACATAACACATGCTTGATATCTGAATTTGAACCGAGAATAGTAAAAGAGGCATTTAACAGTGAAGATTGGGTAAATGCTATGACAGAAGAGATTGATCAAATCAAGAAAAATGACACATGGACACTAATCCCAAGACTAAAGGACAAGAATGTAATCGGTACAAAGTGGATTTTCAGAAATAAGCTAAACGAAAAAGGTGAAGTCATTCGAAACAAAGAAAGACTAGTTTGCAAAGCTTATGCCCAAGAAGAAGGAATTGATTATGGTGAAACTTTTGCACCTGTTGCTAGACTTGAAGGAGTAAGAACATTGTTGGCCTATGCTTCTTTCAAGAACTTCAATGTATATCAAATGGATGTCAAATCTACATTTCTGAATGGAATATTAGAAGAAGTTTTCATTGAACAACCTGAAGGATTTGTTGAAGACAATAATAAAGATCAGGTATGTAAATTGAATAATGCTTTATATGGTTTGAAACAAGCACCAAGAGCATGGTATGAAAGATTGATTAAGATTGGTTTTATAAGGACAAGTGAGAACAACAAAATGTACATGAAGAATGATAAAAATGGAATACTGATCTCAGCCATATTTGTTGATGATATTATATTTTGTGGAAATGACTCTTTATGCAAGAACTTTGGAAATGAAATGAGCAAAGAATTTGAGATGTCATTAATCGGTGAGATAAAGCATTTTATAGGTTTACAGATACTGCAAATGAAAAATGAGATTTTCATTACTCAATCCAAGTACATAAAGGAAATCTTGAAGAAATTTGGAATGGATGATTCAAAACCAATAAGTACTCGTATGACTACCAACTATAAATTATCAAAGAATGATGAATCTGCATCTGTTGATGAGACACTCTACCGATCCATGATTGGAAAACTAAAATATGTTGTTCACAGCAGACTAGACATAGCACATGCAGTAGGTATAGTTGCAAGATTCTCTGCAGATCCTAAGGAAACACACATGACAACAATCAAAAGAATTTTTAGATACTTGAAAGGCACAGAGGATTATGGCTTAGTATATTAGAAAGGAAATGATTTTGATTTAAAATTTTATATTGATGTTGATTGGGCAGGCAACATTGATGACAGAAAAAGCACATGTGGAGGAGCTTTCTTTTCAGGAGAAAGACTAGTGAGTTGGCTTAGCAAGAAACAAGGATGTGTTTCATAGTCAATAGCAGAAGTTGAATACGTTGTTGCAGCATTGAATTGTACAAACATTGCATGGATCAAACAACTATTGGAAGGTATAAATGAGAAAGTTACCGAGCCAGTAACTATATTCTGTGACAATACTAGTGCCATTAATATTTCAAAGAATCCTGTTATGCACTCTAAGACAGAGCACATATCTATCAAATATCACTATCTTAGAGAAGAAGCTCAATAGAAGAAAGTGGTGTTGGAGTATGTTAGCACAAAGGAGCAAATAGCAGATATCTTCACCAAGCCACTACCAAAGGACACTTTTGAATATCTCAGAAGTAAGTTAGGGGTCCTACCCCTATCTTCTACTCACTAATCGAGTTCGGTGAAAGCATCAATCTGATGACTCTAATGAATATCTTTTGGAGTTGATGCTGAGTGATACACTTTAGGATGTTTTCTAAAAAGTGTACTAGAAATAATATAGGAATATTACAGGGAACAGGAATTGAAGACAAATGCTCTGACTGAGACTCAGTTGATACACAATAGCAGGAATCACTTCTTACAGAAAGAAATTATGTTTTAAGTTCTTTACTTTTTGGGATTGTTGTCAAAGGGGGAGAAGACCTACAAAGGGGGAGAAGACTACTATAACGAAGTGAAGACCTACAAAGAGGGAGAAGTCTGAGAGAAGACCTATCAGGGAAGAAGACTAAGAGAAAACTGAGCAGACTACAGATTGGAGAGAAGACTGTAGAAATGAGGAGAAGTCTATTGTATGGGGGAGAGCATTTCAGCATTTCAGAATCACAGCAATCCAAATCTTTTAAGGTCAAATCAATTGCTTTTTCCATCAATGCCAAAGGGGGAGATTGTTGGCAATATTACATTATAACAAACAATGAATGATTGTTAGCATTTCATAAGGATATTGAGAAGGTTGTTGATGATTATGGATATAACTGATTAAAGATGTTTTACTATCTTGATATTATTATTTTGTCATTGATGTCAACAAATTGATTTTCTAATTCAGTATGATGTTGCCATATCTTGAGAAGTATGATATGAAGATTATAAAGATGTCGGTAAGAGACAAAGGAAAGAATATGATGAATAAGGAGATGAATAAGGTATTTAATGGGCAACTACTACCGAGTTAGACAATGATGAGATCATGATGTTTTAGATTGTTTTAACATCATACATATGTTGTAAATTGTAAAGGTTAATACTATACTATGTTATCAAGCAAAGAACCTAGTCAGTAAACCCTAAGGTTATCGCTATCGGTTAATGAAGGCAGAATGTCTATCGAGTGAAGTTTAGTATTCACCGAGTTGTTACCGAGTTGTAACCAAGCTATAACAGAATGCATTAAATGTTTACATGCGGTATTTAAAGAAGGAAGCTGATGAGCGAGAGTGGATTAAATGATTGGTAAGCCGTGGAAGAAGTTTGTTAATGAATATAAGGCAAAGGAAAGTCAGCATGAAGATCTACAGCTCAGATTGAACCGCAATACCCTGGCACAAGTTCCAAGACTATTATGCAAGTTCCAAGCCGGGGTAAAACATTTTCAGATCGAAAGATGCATTGAACCTAGACAAGATTGAAGATCTAATGGCTATGATTGATCATGGGAAATGTGATCAAGGAGATTAAGCGGTTATCTAATTGTTTATAAATAGGAAATTGTTGATAAATAATGTATGCGGGCAAGTGTATGCATAGGGATGCTACATAGTGATTACCGAGCACAGAAGCTTGAAGACCTGTTAGAATAATAGAGCATAGAAGCCCAGCAGATAAACAAGATTAGCTCTATGTCTAGATTGTATTGAACAAATAGTAATCTACTTTAGCATTTTAGATGTGAAGTTGCAGATAGATTTTTATTACTGTTATTTTGTGAAAGTGACAGAAAATCTCTTAACCGAGTGGACTTAACAGTCTTATATGTAAACCCTCTAGCAAGGTAACATTCTGATTGAGTGTTTGAAATCCTTTAACAAGGTCACTTCTAACAAAGTGAAGATCCTAACAGATTTGAGGGAAATCCCTTAACAGGGTCACATCTAGCAATGTGTTTGTAATCTTTAACAGGATTTGCTTTTAACCAAGCATACTCTAGAAAAGTATATTTCTTAGTGGATCTGAAATCCCACAGTGGTTTTTCCCTATTTGGGTTTCCACGTTAAATCTGGTGTTATGAGGTTTATGTTGTTCATATGCTTTTGAGTTTGCATGTTTAACAGTTTTGGTTATACTACTGAAATATATGTTACCGAGGTTGAATCTGATGTTTTTATGGATGATTAAGTTTGTATGATTCACCCCCCCTCTCATCTTGTTGGCTATTGGATCTGTACTTATATTAAGTATCAGAACTATCAATAACATCACTCGTATCTTCTATATCAAATAACTCATCACAATGTTTTTTTATAGACATTAGATTTCATGTTGGCTCCTGAACCTTGATACAATTTCCTAGGTTCAGTGAATCTAGACCACCTTCCTTAACATGACACAAATCTCTGCCAAAGTGTCAGTTGGTGGTAACACATCACAACTGGTGATTAGTCATCATACAAAATGGAAAACTGGTTGGAACACCAATACCGGTTGAGTTTTGACTGCATCAAACTCACAGACCGATTCACGTCAAATCATACTGGATGATTGTCTCCATGCGCCTCCTTGTCTCTCTTTGATACATCTCGAAACTGGTAATAGTGGAATTGATCAAAACTGATTGTCTTAACTGCATATACCGGTTTAGACATCTTCATACTGGTTTATCTTAACTATGACAATCAAAAAATATGTGTGGCATCAATGACAACACATAAAGTGATCAAATGCAAAAATCATCATCATGCCAACATTCTCCCCCTTTGGCATTGATGGAAACATAGGAAAATTTTGACAACTAATTGTGCTTACAAAAATGTACAGACTCCCTCTTAACAATACATACAAAATTTTGACTCTTAAACTAATTATACTCCCCGTTTGACAACAATGCGAAACAGAAAAGTATATTACATCAAAATTTGTCATTAAAACCTACATATATATATATATAGATATAAGAGTTTTGAAGTCTTTAAAATGCAATTCTCAAGAAAATATCACTGAAATGAAACTTCAACTATGTAAGGCCATTGTCCCATGTTTCTAACAATGTCTCAGTGATCTCAACATGTGTCAAAATTTATGCAGCAAATTCTTCCATAGCATCAGTAGTGCTCATCTCTGGGTAGCCAAAATTGCTTCAGAATCATTGTATGCCCTCTGTAAGATTTCAACTTTCAGAGTTAACTGATCCTTTAGCTCCTTCAAGGATCTTATCCACTTCACCTGTTCAAAATCATAAACTTCTAATAGGTGTTGTACGACATCGATAACTTTACCAAAAATCAAAGCGGAATCCTGTACCAGTAGGTATGCCTCACTTATCCTCTCAAGTTCCTTCTCTGTATCTTCTTTCTTTTTCTTCAAATCAAAATAAAATAATGAAACTTTAGATATAGTGGCCAAAATATTACCGCCATTTTCTATACCAGTATCATTTGAATAGAATAAGTTCAACCGGTATGAAGATGTCTAAACCAATATATGCAGTTAAGACAATCGGTTTGGATCAGTTCCACTGTTACCAGTTTTGAGATGCAACAGAGAGAGACAAGGAGGCGCATGGAGACAATCATCCAGTATGATTTGAAGTGAATCGGCCTGTAAGTTTGATATGGTCAACACTCAACCGGTATCGGTGTTCCAACCAGTTTTCTAGTTTGTGTGATGAGTTGTCATCGGTTGTGATGTGTTACCACCAACTGACACTTTGGTAGAGATTTGTGTCGTGTTAAGGAAGATGGTCTAGATTCACTGAACCTAGGAAATTGTGTCAAGGTTCAGTGAATCTAGACCATATTCCTTTACACGACAGAAATCTCTGCCAAAGTGTCTATTGGTGGTAACACATCACAACCAGTGATAACTCATCACACAAACTAGAAAACTAGTTGGAACATCGATACCGGTTGAGTGTTGACCACATCAAACTCACAAACCGATTGACTTAAAATCATACTGGATGATTGTCTCCATGTGCCTACTTGTCTCTCTCTACTGCATCTCAAAACTGGTAATAGTGGAACTGATCAAAACCAGTTGTCTTAACTGCATATATTGGTTGTCTACATATATCAGTTTAGACATCTTCATACTAGTTGAACTTACTCTATATAAATGATATCGGTTTATCTTAACTATGACAATCAAAATATATGCGTGTCATCAATGAAAACACACAAAGTCATCAAATACAAAAACCATCATCATGCCAACAGATCCTTCCCAATTTATGAAATACACTTTGTGCAAAATTCTCATCATCACATAGCTCACACCCAAATTTGCAATGTTGTCAATCCAAAGGCTCACTAATCAGATAAAATTCTAGTTTGCTTGTTCACTTCCTCATTCATCATTTATTTAAAAATATGTACCTTTCTAGTAGAACTCAAACCAGTCACATCCCCTAGGGCATCCTTGGAAATTAAGTACAATTGATCCAACCATAGGAAATCTACATGTATTCTACTCAACACAATCCTTATTACTTCTTCATCATAAAATATAAATGGAAATTATTCCATGTATCCAACCCCATGTGCCATAGATTGACATATTTAGATTTAAACCTATGTAAATCATCGACTGGATAAATTCTCTTAAAATAATTCATTTTGTTATGATCATATTCTTCCACAGAAACATGAATGTAATCCTAAACATCTTCTTTATGAATAACTTGGGAAGGAACCAGAGAAAAAGAACTAACATGATCTTCAACCATAGGAATAAACAGACAAGTCCTGAAAACAGGACAAGGCTCATCATGAACACTGATAATTTTAGAATTTTCCATTGAAAGATCATAGTTTAGAAGTACCTTTGATTGGATGTTGCTATATAGGGTGAAAAATGTTGATGACAAACTATTGCAAAACTCTATAGATAGAACCACAACAAAACCCTAGTTCTACAACAAAGCATTCACCATACACTAATGAAGAAACCTAACAACATGCAAATCAATAAATTGAAACAATAATACCATTCACATGCCAAGTAGGGTTTGATCTCCATTGATCTTGTTTGAGATATTTTCTCTCAAATTTT
Organism: Cryptomeria japonica; assembly: GCF_030272615.1. Taxonomy (NCBI): domain Eukaryota; kingdom Viridiplantae; phylum Streptophyta; class Pinopsida; order Cupressales; family Cupressaceae; genus Cryptomeria; species Cryptomeria japonica. The sequence goes on along the minus strand of NC_081407.1, from coordinate 95,529,859 downwards.
TTATTATGCACAAGAGCTCAACAAACAATGAAATTGTGGTTGTGAAGTCAATTGATCACAATAAGACTTGATTACATATGTCATTACTACTATATAGTTGATTAGGATGGAAAGAATGAAAGAATCCTCTTATATAGAAGACAATTTAGAAAAATGGAGGGATAAGATTAAGAGGTGAAAGAATAAATGATTGACTAGGAATAAAGGGCGGGTAGGGAAAATAATAAAATATGAAGGGGGTAGGTAGAAGAAGATTAAAAGATACATGGCATGTGTCATAGAGGGAAAAAAGCTAATGGATTAATTAAATAAATAAAGATTTATTTAATTACTAGAAGAAGTGGGACCGATTAAATAAATAAAATATTTATTTAATTTAGAAAAAAGATAATTTAAATAAATAAAAATATTTATTTAAATAGAGAAGGCCTAGAAAAGGATAAATGAATTAATTAAATAAATAAAATTTATTTAGTTAATAGAAGACTTGGGATAAAAGTAATTTTTAAAATAAATAATTTTTTTTATTTAATTATGGTAGGACAATTTTAGGTGTCTATAGTTGCAACACCTTTGCTCTAGTTTGCATTCACCAGCTCCTCAGTCACAATTGCACACAATGAACTTCGAGAAAATAATATATACTTGTCACTTTGGGTTTCCAAAAGGTTCCTTGAAAAAAAAACCTGATACACTGTACACTAAAGACCACAATAAATGTTTCAAACCAACAAATTCATTCAAAGGCCATCAGAATTAGCTTCCTAACTTTTTCCATGCTGAAGACAATTCAACATCCAAACCATAAGGGGCACAAGAGATCTGCGTCGAGTTCTCCCTCTTAGACAATGCAATCTGAATTAGTTTCTGGACGAAGGGTCATCACCCACAGTAGGTGCAAATCCATCTTTAATCTTCTCTTCAAATTTATCTTCTAATTTTTTTATCCATATCATCTTCATTTTCTCCTTCTCCTCATTGATATCAATATTCCTTTCTAGATCAATTGTCTTCTCATTCCTTCTTCTGTAGTGTTTTGCAATATGTCTCTTTTCATTACAACTATATCATACCTGACTTTGATGTCATTTATTTTCAATCATTCTACCATTTCTACTTCTTCCAAAAATTCTATTTAACCCGCACTCAACAACTTTGTGCCCATATACATTGCAAACATAGTAGTATCCATTGAAAGTTTGAATATCTCTTCTAAAACCTAAATCTCCATATCTATTCTAATTCAACCTACTTTTGCATTCACTTGCCTTGTGTCCAAACCTATTACTGTTACCTATTTTTTGCTCAAGGCCAAAAATAGCCATGTAATGAGCCTTAGGTCCTATTAAAAGAGTTTTAGAAGAATAAGAGAAATACAATAATAATCAGATAAAGAAAAAAATTTGATAAGTTTTATTTATTATTTAAAGGTCTCTTAAGGGCTTATTACATGGAAAGGTGGAAAAGTCCAATGCTACTTATTAAAGGGGAAAAATGATACATCAAATTCTTTTATTTAATTTTGCAAAATGAGTTTTTAGAGGGAAGTTAAAACTGTTCAAATTCTTCAAAAAATCCCAAAAACTTAGCTCTAACCCGTGGTGAAGCTGTGGAAGCTCGAGTTTGCATGAAGAGCTAACAAGAAAAACCTAGTTCCAAATTCTAGCTCATACATCCAACGTGTGTTTTCAGATTTTGAAAATGAAAAGGAGTAGATTAAGGCTTGTATTGCGAAGAAATCCTCAATTTTGGAGTTCAAAGAGTAATAAAATGAATGCACCTAAAAAGCAGCTATGAGATTCCAAAGATTAGACACAAAACTCATGCCCAATATATACTCTCAAGCTACAGTTAAAGACTCAGAAAGAGAAGTGGGGAAACATGCACCTATAAAAGGGGAACTTATTCATGCATTCAAGAGTTTTAGGAAGATCAACAGGTTGTTACGGGGTGCTCAAGGGTTTCTTCGAGAGATGTAATAGCAAATCATTTCTTAAAGTCCAATTTCTAGATCCATTAAGAGAGGTTCCATTCAAAATCATAATGAGGTAGGGTTTCATGTTTCAACAAGCTCCTCATTGTGATAAGGCTAAAGTATTCAAGATCATCTTTCTCTGTTCCGGATTATCTCTTTTCTTTTCAAATCAAAAGTTTCCAGTTTTCATATAAGGAGTTATTATGAAATATTTGAGGGATTTCTTGGTTATCTTGTTCATTGTTATGTCCTAAAAGCATTTAATATTTCAGTCATTCAAGGGTTCATATTGAATATTCATATATCAATCACAGGCTTGTTAATGATAGTCTAGATAACAAGTTACAACTTTCATAAGATAACAATCTTTTCATTATCAACTGTGAGGTCACAGATTCATGCACAAAAGAGACATTAAGAAAAGGAAGTGTTGGACATTACCCATGAGCTCAAAGTAGTCTTATTAGGTCATCAAAGATACAAGTTAGGGAATTGATAGTTTAGAGAAAAGTAAGGAGTAGTCATGTGGGTATTATTGCAGTATTGAGGACTTTCTTCACTATCCAAGCAGTAAAATGGCAACATCAAGAGCATATTTCAATACTTAGGAGTAGTCCATTCATAAGAGAGATAAAATAAAGGAGGACCAAGCATGACCAAATAAGACAAGGAATGCCAATGGAGAAAGATGAATAGTTCAACTACAAACAAGGAATATTGTCAAAGAACCCACATTCATGACAAAAACAAATACCAAGTGAAAGGAGACATAGTTACAACTTGCCTAGGGTATTTAGTTCAATGCAAACAGTTAGAAAAATCTCATGATTGTAATATTAAAGACACAATTTATTCAAAGATGGTAAAGATCAGAGATAGTAAAGGTTGCATGACAACGATTCAAGACACAAAAAATAGTGATACAATTACCCTGAGAAGTAGTCATCTTTCATGAATACAGTCTCAAGGGCACCATGAGAGCTGCTTTATAATAGAGTATAGGTCTCAGTCTCCTTGTTAAAAGATGAACAGTCCCAAAAGGTGTTGCAGAGAAGAAATGATACAATAGTGAAAAAGTGTTATGAAGACATGAAAATATATCACAATATGGTCTTTGATCTTTTGAAGAGTCCCAATCATGAAGTTTGACAGTCACATAGGGCTAAGAAAGGATGTTTGCATAGGCTTTATTGTAAGAAAAAGTGATAATGCTCTATCTAAAGTCTCAGATTTTAGAAGGAATACATAGATACAAGAAAGGACATAACAAAGTCATGGCTACAACAAAGGATTCATTAATAAGAACTGAGAGTAAGAATCAATGGTCAAAATCACATCAAAGGTTTGAGACAGTAATGTAACTGTCATAGGATAGATTGCAACAAAAGTACAGTGTTTATAGGTCACAAATATAGTCAAACACATACTCATGACCACCGGTGGAAGTATACCAAAGGGTAGATCCAGAATATTGTAACACAAAGAAAATGATCAAAAGGGCAAGAGACTCCTAGAGCTATAATATCATTCGTACAAGAGTTGCAGTCATAGCCTCCATACCCAAATGCACTATCTATTAGTCTATACACAGTCACAATAAGGTTAAAGGTGCATATACAACTCATAGATCCTCTAGAGAAATCCATTCACAAGAAGATCCAAGGAGTTTGACATAACCATGGGGCATCCTACTTCCTTTCGAACAATCATTAATGCAGCCCTAAGATCATTATAGTGACTAAATGGAGAAGAAGAAAAGGAAAGTTTACAACAACATAAAAGAGACTACATAGAATTTGACAGTCATTGAAAAGGACAACCCATATAGTCAAATGGTAAGGAAACATACAGTTATGATACACTATTTGCAGCCAAGTAGACATAGTGAAGGACAATCATCAAAATAGTGGCAGTGCTTGCCATGAATAAGTTCAAAAAATAGTTAAAAAAATCAAAAAATCAAAAGGGCCATTCACAATAATGATTTATAGTGCACTGATCTTTTCTAATATTAATGAATGCACAATACAACCAATTAGAACAACTACAACCATTCAAGGATAGTCTTCACAGAAATCCAATGGTAGAGTGATAGTCATAAGAGGAAAGTAGGTTTATATTAGACCTACAAGAGATCAAACATTGATGGCAGATTTGATAAACAAAAGACAACCATGAGAAATCATTGTCAAGTACAGTGACAAGAATAGTCACATATACAAAAATAGAAACAAAGGTGGAGTTTTAATGCAACAATGAGATTAAGGCTTAAAATAGAGAGTTTTCAATAGTTTAAGGGCAATTTTACACCTGTCATGGGATGATAATCACTTGAGGTTACTTTTAAATAGTCAAATAGTCAGTTTGCATGAGTTTTGATCACCTTTTTGCATGCATTTTGCTCAAATCCGACCCCAATTCTCTAGGGAGTCATCAATTGGTAATCATCAATCAAGTAGGCCTTATTCATGCAATCTCACATATGGAAAATGATAGAGCTTGTGTTCATCATCAGTTGTCACCTAAAAATAAGGAGTTTTGGATTAGTTTTAAGCAATTCATGAGCAGTTAAGACTTCTTAAGGGTTGGACATCACTTAAGGTCAATTTTGAAGCAATCCACAACCAGTTTGCAATAGATTGAGGTGCCTTTTCACATGCTTTTTCATCAATTTTGACCAAAGAAGGATATAATCATGCAAGTTGATGACGAAAACAAGAAGGAAGACTTCCAATTGGACTTGAGTTCAATAAGGCACATAAGTTCTTTTTCATCTTCTTCAATACTTCTTCTCTATAAGGCTTTCTTTCCTCTCTTTTTTAGAGTTAGTTCTTTTTTCTTCCTTGCATACACACAACAAGAAGATCATTGTAGCTCATGAATTTTCAGACAAGAAGTATTGTAGCAACAAATTTTATCAGTATCAATAAAGATTATTGATTCCTTCATAACATATTCTTGTTTTGTTTATTGTTGTCAAATGATTTTGATGAAATTATTTTGATTTTATTACAAGATCCTTCATTTGTGTCTCATTGATGCTTTGTTAAACAAGGAAATTTCATAGTTGATTCAGGTTATGAGCTGTGTTTATTAATTTTTAATAAGTTGTAGGCTGTGAAAGTCATTTTCCTTCAAACAACATTGAAAACTACAAACCTCCTCATGAAATACTAATGAATTTTATGATCTCAATTAGGTTGTGAATCAGATTTTCATGTCTTTTTGACAGCTGATAAAAGTTTAGGACAACAAGTAGTATCAATTTTTTTTGGTGTATCACCTCCCTTTAGTAGTAGAATTTCATTTTCAGCAAGCTCTCTATCCTTTTTCTCAGTCAAGTTAGTTTTCTAGGAGGTTTCACTAAGAGAACTAGCTCACTCTGGAGGTCACTTTCCACCATAGGCAACCCATAGGCCTGGGAATCTTCCAATATTTCACAAGATTGATGAGCTTTCAGCTAAGCACAGGTGGGTACAATCTTGGTGACAACAATTGCAATAGTAGCAATTTCCACTAAAAGATTGGTTTATGATCTGACTTCTACATTCACTAGCTCTATGTCCAAATTTATTACATGAAAAATATTTACCATTAAAAGATGAGGAATACCTGGAAAGAGTAGGAGGGGGTTTCCTGAAGTTCTTCAAGTTCAGAATGCTTCATTCTAAAATGAAATCTTTCTGATCTTTATTGGGGTTCTTTAAATCATCCTTGATCTTTCCTTTTCCTTTATCCTTCTTGCTAAATATCTTAGATAGTTCACCATTTTCAAATTTTATTCCACCTTTATCTTTACTTTGTTTGTGAGAATTGAGCATAACATCAAGTGTTAGGCCCAATATGGAAAGCTAATGTACTAAGAGGGGAGGGGTGAATCAGTACTTCAAAACATTTCTTCAATAATAACTTTACTGTTATGCATAAACTGAATAGTGTAGTAACATAATATAAAGCTAAAACAAATAGATAACAATCATACATGATTCACTCCATAACACATATATTTTGGTTACGCAGAAACTCTTGGTTAGAGAGAAAAACTGCGGTGGGGATGGTACCCACAACTTCACTACTGCAATAATAAAGAGTGCTCGGTTAGAGCTACATGTTTAGCTATTTCTGATAGCATACCCTGTTAGGAGTAACAAGATCTATTAGATCTACCTTGCTAAAGCATTTTACAAGACTTCATCTAAAATGTTGCACCTAGTTAGAGGCTTTACAATTTATAGACTTGATTAGAGTCTTTTACCCTGTTAGAGGTTTCTCTTACAACTTCAAAATATTACAATAAAATATTACAAATATTTGCAACTTTACATCTGAAATGTTATAGCAGATTCTATGTGCTCAGAATAAGATTACCTTTCTTGTAGCATACCTCGGTAGCCCATATAGTAACTTGGTAAACCCTTCTGTTTACTCTGTTCTTTGACTGTTCTCTAAAAACCTTCTCGGTGACCTCTGTGTCTCTGTAATAGTCATAACACTTAGTGCTTTCACATGTCTTGCTTCATATATCTCTGTATCATCCTTTCTGTCATGCTACATGTATCTCTGATCTCAATTCATGTTGTATAAATAGATCTCTTATGACGATGATCTAATTCATTGCTTCGATCTTACAAATACGATTTATCAAATGAATAACCATACAAAATATTTCATTGGTTAGATGACCTCAAAATCATACACAATCTTTAAGTGCAATTTCCAATGTGATAACGGTTAGATGTTCCTTGATCTTGTAACACGTTTTCATATGCATGTCTAGGTTCAATGAATCTGGTAACACATTTCACTCGGTGTATATTAACTCGGTGTGTCATCTTTGCTGCTCGATAGACATGTAATGATACTCGGTAGACAACTTGGTGTATACTACGCTCTAAGACTACTTTCTTCTATAACCGACTGGACTATTCATACCGACTGAATATTTTGGTAGAGATAACTGACTAGAGTATATAGAATAACTTTGACATAAAACTAATGGCAATCTGATAAGTAGTAACAATCTCCTCTTTTGACATTAGTTGAGATGTTTGACAAAAAACTACTTTCAAAGTTATAACTCAAAAATCTATATACTTGCAAAATTTGACTATACTGACAGTATATACAATAGTCAAAAATATGATATATCCAGATATACTCCCCTTATCGATATACTGTACAAAACTCTGATTTTGCATGCTTGATGATCTGTTCTTGTTCTGTATACTGCTCGGTTCACTGCTCTTGGATACTCTACTTACTCTGCTTGGTATACTCCCCCTGTATACTATACTCTATATACTATATCACTCCCCCAATACTATATTGTATCACTCCCCAAAAACTGTATCAATACTGTATCACTCCCCCTTTTTAACAAACATCAAAACTTAATTACCATTCGGGGGTGGTAACTGGTCAAAAATGGATTTGTACTTGGTCCGAGCGTTGGTGAGAGCAACAGAGAGGGAATTCTTTACACTATCCATTAAAGAATTATGTGCTTGAATATCAACCAATAACGATATTAAGCCATCTAGAGTGCTTCCCTCTTGTATAGTAGATAGAGATGTGGCTCGGTTGATCTGTTCTTGGACGGATGAAAGATGGGGAAGGAATAATGTCTGAAGTGTCATTATGTCCATCCTGATCTTGTGTTCTTCATTTCTTAGGTCCAATTGTTGAGCCATGAGTTGTTGTAACCTTGTATAAAAATTCTGAACTGAATTTGGCTCTGTGGTCAACTTATTTGAGAGATCGATGATCTCTTTCTCAATTGCCTTTGTTTTATTCTTAATGTCTTTAATGAATAAAGAAAATGTGTTAGGTTCCATGGTTCTCTATCTCACAAGGTCCCTCAAGCCAAACTAGATTATTCTAAGATGACAACATACTATCCTATAAGACTGATCAGTTAAACTAGATTATAAGATGACAAGGTTAGTAGCAATACTATCCTAACATGATATACTAGTTAATGATTTAAGCTAATGATAATAGAAATACTCTAAAATGCTTATTAGATTAATTCCTATTATAAAGAGAGGCTAGATGCATTAATAAAATTGAGCATAAATGAGATACTAAAAGCTTGGATGATCTTGAAATGGAGGAATGAGAACTCTATTTGTAGGGAAAATAGGGCAATGGATGGTCAAGATTGGATGAGCTTATCAAGGGTCGGGATTGAAAGTTATCAATCCATGTTTACAATTTTACCAATGAAATGGTGACAATTGTCAACGTAAGGGATGTTCCCCACACGCCGATTCATGTTTCGTGCGTACCTACAAAAGTGGTTAGATTCAAAAACCGGGCGCCAGAAATGTATGCCGGAAAAACGGGGCTATGAAACTCAAAATGCAAAAAATGATGTTCAAAGGGCTTTTCCACACACACCCACAGGACTTCTTGGTGCAAGTTATGGAGTCATGAGGAATGACTCAACTTCCCAAGATAGGTTCCATGGTTCTCTATCTCACAAGGTCCCTCAAGCCAATGCCTTTGCTCTCAGATCAGGATGACAAATTCAAGAATGAGGGATGCTTTAGATTGATTTTAACATGAAATGCATCCTATTTATGCATGATTCTATAGATGAGTTAAACTAGATTATAAGATGACAAGGTTAGTAGCAATACTATCCTAACATGATATACTAGTTAATGATTTAAGCTAATGATAACAGAAATAATCTAAAATGCTTATTAGATTAATTCCTATTATAAAGAGAGGCTAGATGTATTGATAAAATTGAGCATAAATGAGATACTAAAAGCTTGGATGATCTTGAAATGGAGGAATGAGAGCTCTATTTATAGGGAAAATAGGGCAATGGATGGTCAAGATTGGATGAGCTTATCAAGGGTCAGGATTGAAACTTATCAATCCATGTTTATAATTTTTACCAATGAAATGGTGATAATTGTCAACATAAGACTGCTTGAGAGGAGAGGTAAGAAGCATTAAATGCTTGAGAAGACCTTATGGTTACCTTAGAAGGTAAGGATTAAGGTTAGGTTAGGGTTATCCAATGGATAAAGCTTTTACCCAAAGGATAAACTCTTGTGCAAGGGTTAAAGGGATAACCATGGTCAAAGCAATGAATGCTTCATGAGACCCCTGGGTTAGATGAGGGTTAAGTTAGGCAAAAAGTCTCTAACCATGCCACTAAGGGTTAGTTAACCATTAATGGTTTGAAGGGTTTGGGGACAAATTTGTAAGAGTCCTTCCAAATTTGGGGGTATTCAACAAGTTAGCTTGTTGAAGGCATAAAGGCTTTAATGCCTTTTGAAGACTTTACTCCAAATTTGAGAAGTGACCTCCTCAAATTTAGGGAAAGGGGATAATGGATGGGTTTAGGCTAATTGATTAGGATTAGATGGATTCTAGAAGAAATTAGGAAGAGGGTTAGGATGCAAGTAGGAGATGTAGGAAAATGCAAGTGGGTGGGGAAAATAGAATTTAATTAAAATTAAATTAATTTATTTCAATTTGGTTGCAAGTTGAGAATTTAAATAAATTAGATTTATTGAATTGGGGGAAACTATTTAATTAAATGTTAATTTAATTAAAAAGTATAGAGAAGGGATTTAATTAAATAAAATGATTTATTCAATTAAATGATGTAAAGGGGTTTACGTGAATTTAAATAAATAAATTGAATAATTTATTTAATTAAATAGAAGAATGTGGGTGATTTAATTTAATTAAATTTAACTAAAATAGAGGAATAAGAATAAAATGAACATTAAATATTCATTTAGGAATATGGTCATTTTTTATACGTCTACAATGTTAATATGAAAATGTGATAATGTGTAGATCTGAAACTCAAATAGAAATATGAAAACCACATGAAATCATACCAAATTCTATGGAAGAGGTACAAGCCAATCAATAGTCAGTGATCTAATTATTATTCAAGTCAATATCTCTTAAAGCTTCCATGTATGATAAAGATATTGATGAAGACTTGATTCATGACGAATTTACTAATTTGGGCTTCACATCTAAAACTTTTACTTTCACTTTACAAGGATCTCCTTTCAAATTTCCCTTATTAGGATCCTGAAATGAGGTAGATAAATGCTTTACATATGAAACCCTAACTTAAAAGTAATGACAGGCCCACTTAGAATTGATATATTTTTGCACAAAACATGATTTGAACACTATAATACTGCCAAATTAAGCTCTCAAAATTCAAAGAGAAAAGTTCAGGACCATGGTGGTACCACCACGATCCGGTTGAATTTTTTCCCATTTTTTAGGGATGCGAGATATCATGAATATAAAGTCAAATCCAAGATGGTAGGTCAATCCAAGATGTGTAGATATGTGAAAATGTGCCTTGAAGATTGAAATTAGGACATTATTAGGATTAATTTTAAATAAAATAAAAAGGGGCACACCTAGGGTTAAGGGACCGAATTTATGATGTGTGAATTATTGAAAGAGAACTTTAGCTTTAATTAAATTTATAATTAAATGCCTAAAGAAGCCCTATAAATGCAAGATGAAATGGACACACTAACGCAGGTGCTAACCTAAGCGTGGAATTGGGCAACCCTAATTAAGGGTGTACAATTTACAATGCTACAATTTTCATGGTATGTTTTTGGAGGATTGATGTCTTTTTGCTTGGTCTAGAAACTTTGTGACTATCTCTGGTGACTATTTTGGTGAATGATAGCTTGGTCTGGCTGCACCAGATATGTATTAGATGAATTTGTGGATTGGAGTAGAATGGTTTTGGTATACCAATCGTCTTATATTTTGGTTTTTCAGTTGGACAAATGTCACTATGAGAGCTAACTATGTTTGTGATCAAGTTGTAGAGGAATGCATTGCATTCCTCATCTTTCTAGTACTTTATGCATGTTGTGGATCATTGGATTATGTTCCTAGCATATTGTGCTTCTTTTATGGTGGTCCAAATATCTTATTTTTGGGTGTAGATTAAATGTTTGGGTGAGACAGATTGGTATGAATCGACTTATGTGCTTTTGGTTCATGCAGTTGGGTGTAGAGTCCTTTTGGAAATAATTGGAAGGTGTGTTGACCTGGTGTAAATATCCACATGTCTCTTTTTCCTTTGAATGTAATGTTTTGGGTTGATGATGCATATACATGCTACATATTTATGCCAACCTAATAGAGATTATTAATGATCTAGTGGATATATAAAGGATAGATCAATTAGGTTATGAGGTGTGAAAAAAGGTGCAAAAAGATCATGTGTGAAAGTGTAGGGAATAAAGTGAAGTTTGATGTGAATTTAAGGTGATACAAATGTCTATATGTGTTATAGTGCAGAGATGAAAGTTGGATTAGATGAGTATTAAGTTGTGAACGGTTATCTGCACAATGATAGATGGTATTCTCATTTGTATTTGAATTTATTGCTCTTATTATATCTAGACAAATGTTTTGTATCTTGCCTTCAAGAAGTGATCTTCAATTGTGCAAGTATCTCTTTTGTATCTTGCACTAAGGTTGTGCACCTTATCCTGCAAGTCTGGGGTAGTGAGCTCCTTGTTAGACACAATGCACCATTGAGAGGACGGTGAATCAGTGGTTCACAAAATTTTCCCTTTAACAATCCTATGTGAGTATACTGATTAACATATGTAACTGAATACAGACTTAATGGTTAGTGAGGAGACTAAACACAAATGCATTCACACAAGAGGGACATCACATAGCACCAGCATATACGAAGAAAACCCAAGAGAGGAAAAACCTCGGTAATAAATACTACTGGAGACTACTGCTCCAATCCAACCTCACAATGAATCTTTGTTACAATGTTTAGGGCACCAACCCTAACTTGTTTATGGGCTACAACCCAAAGGAGATACAACCCCTGAACCGAGCTACAACTCAGTGACCACAAAGAACATTCAAATACAAAAGTAATATCCTAGTTACAAAAGAGTTTTGCAACCTCTGCACATAACTTCCTTCTATCGGTGAGACACCTTCTCTGCTACACCAGCTCACTCCTCTCTGCTACTCTCATCTGCTACTGCATTTTCCAGTAAACTCTACTAGTTCACCTCTACTCTTCTTCTTCTCTACTGGATCTCCTCCTCACTGCTCCGCTCTTTAGTCCTCTCAACTGTCTTCCTTTCGGCACAAGCACCTACTGGTTATCTTCCCTGATGCAATCTAGCTGCTATACTGGTTGCTCAAACCATACCTGTTAAACCCTCTGTTAAACCTTATCACCGATTTAACCTTCACTCACTCAGTCAATTTTCTCATCTTCTATTTTCACTCTGACTGATCTAACTCTCTCATGCAACACTCAATCACTTCGCATCAACTTTATCTTTTCCCATCTAGAAGCAACCTTCAATGATTTTGGCTTCCTTATTTATAACCCAGTCTTCCCGCCAAAAGCCAATTCAAATCACAAGTGGTTAGGGTTTCCTCATCAACCTTGAGGCAAACCAAATCTAATCAAATATTATCCTATCTGATCCCCCAGATAGTTGTTTGCACATCAATGCCATTAACGCACCTTCCAATACACATTTTCTAAACTTAGCAACCACGACCTTGTATCTCGACCTGCATATGTCAAAATGCCATTAATATTTTTGTTGTTTCCTTCTCGAGGTCTTCTCACAATTTGATTTTCTTGCTTTGATTCAAGTGCCAACAACTTCCTGATTTTTCTCTATCGTTCATTCTTCCTCGAGCCGCACTCCTCTGATCTGATCCACAAATCATGGGATCCATATTAAATGCACACCTGTAGAAACACTTATCCCTACATGACACTTCAACTACCTCTATGAGCTTTCCACTTCATCTCTACGTGGCATCCATGTCAACCTCTACCTCTACTAGATCATCTATGTCGGTATGAACAGGATCATCGACCAACCACTCAATCGGTTCTTCTTTTATGTCGATTTACTAACCCTACCGGTATCTCACACTTTACCGGTTAACCTTCATGTATGCTCTTTGCTAAACTATTAGTGGAAGACCTTAACCGATCACCAAACATGTCTATCCATAGCATGTTCATTCTCATTAGGTGGGAAGTCTTTTGCATCTGCGCCTTGTCCATATTACCGGTGGACTTTCATACCAGTAAACACTCTTGATGACACCATGTCATCAACCTTCAATAGACTCCATCTTCAATCCATCCATTTTCCTCTATCTGAATCTACTCAGCCTTGCCTTCTCCCTAATCATCTTGGACCATATCTCAACTGGTTTGTCAGAGTGACAAACCCATCACTCTTTATCTGCACCGGCATCCCAACATGCCTTCTCTGTCATTCCAGTGCATAACCCTAATTTCATGCACTTGAGGCATTCACCTATTTCACTGGTAGATCCAGTGTGAGCCTTCAAACACTTGCCTTTACCTCTTCTTCCTTATCTCACAGAACTATAATGCACATTATGCATAATAGAAGATAAGCTCCACTTACCAGTGGTAGTGGTTCCTTGTCATCTACATCCTGTAATGCACTCATATGGCTTCCCTATTTGTACAACATATCTTCAAATAGGCACATGTGATCCGGAGTGGGCACATTCAATGTCAATCATCTCTTCACATGGTGACTGCATCTCTATCTAGTGGAAGTCATGTTGTTCTGCATCCACACAGCATACTGGTGACCTATTCATTCTTCTCCTCTAGTGTTGATGTGATTTAGGTAACATTTTTCCTCTTCATCACAAACAACATCCAAGCATCCTTCTCATTGTCAATATTTCAATTACCAGTTGACATACTCTCCTTATCGATGATACACTGTATCGGTAACCTGTCCATTTCATCCACACAAGTCAAGCACTAACTTGTGTACCGGTGACTCCAGTGATCATTCCTCTGAATGACATTCTCTTCCTTACCTTATCGATGATCTGCAACACAAGGTGATATCAAATATATCTCATCATGTACTTCTCCATGACAGTGTTGCACATACATCTCTCATACTGGTAGTCATCCTATACTAGTTGACATCAATGACAACACAATACCAACAATATCCCACTTTGGTATTAATGTCAACTCATGTAGTATCCGGCATACTACATAAGATCTCTCCCCCTTTGTATGATCCAATGGATTCTCGCTCATGTAGTATGTGGCATACTACAAAATCTTTCTCCCCCTTTGACAACAATGGCAAAGGGCACTGTCAGGATATCGTTCCTCCTTATATTTACTGGTTACTAACAGGATTATTTCTCCCCCTTTATCTTCATTGTATGTATCTCCTCCTTTGATATCACTTGTTACATTTTCTTAAAACACAACACTTGAGATGGAGGACTCAACCATTAGCTGACACCAATTGAGCATGTAAATCTGATACTATTTGTTAAAGAACTCAATTGCAGAAGGATGTGTCAGTGAATACTACTCACTTGTCAGTCAAACTGCATCGCCTCCCGTTTGATCCCAAATTTCTTTAGAACCAAATGTGATTGTACTATAAATACAACTAACCAAATGACAAGTAGATACCAATAATAATGAAATTCTCTTGGATATTCCTATTGCAATTTCCATCATCTACAGTTTGGGCATTCAGTATCCTTACAAATTCAAGCATGTCGGTTTTGTATCATAAGAACTTGAACTCCCCCTGAGTTATACATCTCTGGTCCTCAATGCATGTCAGGTCTAATACCGGGGCACCAATCATCTCCATATATAGATTGAGTTGTGCAACTGTGATCATTCGATGACATTTCAACTCCATTATTTCACCATAGCCTATGACATGATCCTGGATGTACACATTGTCATCATCAAGTCATAGATCAAACTGGTCAACCCAAAAACATGTAAGCAATCATGATCAACCACCAAGCCATCATATGTCATTCAGTTCTTTTTCTTATTAACACCTTAGACATTAACACCTCATTCCATGCTACTGGGGCTAATGCAATGATGTCCAACCTCCTTTTCTTGCATAACCTACAAGTACTTGTTAGCATTCATACTGGTAACATCCTGCACATATCGGTTTCCTGTACTAGTCCACTATCATTACCAGGGCACCATCTTGTGACTTCTGACATTTTGTGTCACCTTGAATCTGATTTCAATTGTTATCTTGTCATACATTGACACAGTAGTAGTGATCCAACATTTATTTGTAGGTGTGTAGCCAAGTTAGCCTCTACAAACACTTATCATTTCATTTCCATGTATGATACCAACAACAGCTTGTTCTTCCAAGTATCCTTCTTCACTGAGGGGGTGAATGATCTAGTTCAATATACTACTCCCCCTGAGGTCCTGCATCTCCTTTAGGCCTTAAAAGATATCACCTATGTATTAAATGCATAGTGCTGATCAATTCTCTTCTTCCTCCATAACTGCTTGGTCTCATTCTTCTTCCCATTTTCAGGCTTGGGAGCAGGTCTTGCCATCTTCTGTTGATGGGTCCTTTCATTTCTGGATTTTGCATCACAAATGGAGGGAGTGCTATAGTAGAAGACAACATCCAACCCAACTTCATGATTGGGGAATCTCTTATCATAGTGGTTTGACCATCTTCTTCTAGTCATGTTGTTGTGACTAGCAACCAAAACTGGTGGAACTCTTGCTCTTGTAGGGACATTTCTTCTTTGGTTCCATGCAAGTCTCTAACTTTCATATGCTCTATACCCACTTTTCTACAGAGCATAGTTGTTGTACCGGTCTCCATGTGACTGCAAGTTCCTCTTCCTATATTCAAACTCTCTATGGCCAAATCCATTGTAGTTATAACATACAACATTTACATTATTAGGAACAACAAATGGATTCTTTCTAGCATAACCAAGAGAGGGGATATGAATGTATCTACTCCTTGATACATATTGCTCATATGCATGATATCTACGAGACCCTAGATTATTTCTTCTAGATCTCTTTCTACAATTTTTTTTCTTATGGCCATGACCATTGCATGCAAAGCAATAACCAAAGAAGGATGGCATATGACTTACAAATTTATTCTACTAGGCATGGGGAGATCTTACCGGTCTAGCATCTCCATTTATCCTTCTTTGATGATGGATCTTGGGTTGTCCATTCTGTGCAGCCCTTCCTTCTGGTCTCTTCTCCTCCCACACTTGTGTTGTCCTATGGGTGGTAGCATTTCTTTGTCCTCTATCGGTAGGAGGTCTTCTTTTCTATCTTCTCATGTTCCTTCTTTCGGTGAAGATATCTTCTCCCACCTTCCCTTTACCTTTGGGATCTGCATGATTTATCCTTCTTGTAGCAACGGTATTTATTCTTGTCTGCACATCTTCACTGGTTATTGTTAGATCAACCTTCTTTCAGGGAGCATCTCTAACAGTGAAGGTTTGTTTCTTGTTTTCTCCATTTGAGGAGACAAACAAAATGTCATTATGGGGGACATTTTTGTTGGTGGAGCATTCACCGACACCACTTCCTAAACCTTTAGTATCCTTGGCATGATTTTGCTTCTTCAACATCTTGTCCAAGGCATCATTGCTGCCATCAAACTAAATTCTTACCTTGAGCTCATCCTGACACTTCTCAAGATCATTTTGGAGAATCTCCATTTCTCCAAGCAACTTCTAATATTCTTTATCTTTTACTTCTATCTCAGAGGCTAGATCACTGCACCAACACTCCTTTGTGTCTTCCTTGTGAGACATCATCTCTGAGATGATTTTCTCAGATTCTTCAAGGCATTTTATCAACCGATTCTGCTCTACTATGATAGCATTCTTGAATAGCTTGTATTCATTTCTTACTCTACTGAGTTCTTCAAGTGCATTTACAAGCTCTCCTTCAAGATCAACTTCTACTTCATCTTCTTCTTCACCTTCACTATCAAATAGATCTCGTTGGCTAGATCTATCTAGCTTATCTCCTTCTTCTTCATCTTCTTCATTATCATTGCCAAACACATCAGACCGATAGAATCTATCTGCATTAACCTCTTTTGATGTGTGATTCTCAATATCTGTCTCATGGGCCATGAAGAGATGAGTCTCCTCATCACCATTGCTACTGCAGCAATCTGATCTGCCTCTGTCATCTATACATGTGTCTGCAGCATTGTTCTTCTCACTCTCACAAACTGATCTAGTGGTGCAGGGTTCGTTTCCATAGAGCTTCTTTAGTCTATCCCATAGACTCTTTTCCAATCTGGACTTGTCCACCTGTGAGGGAACATCACCAGTTATTCCACTGAAAATAGCCTTCATGGATTCATCAGTGCACAAGGATCTTCTTTCTTCTCTAGAACCGGTGGGAGGACTGACATTCCTAGGGATACCATTAACAACTGCCATCCAGACATCATAACCTCGGGAGGATAGGTAGACTTCCATTCTGCAACTCCAAATGGCATAGTTTGATCCATTAAACATAGGAGTAGGGATCGAATCACACTTAACCATTGTGTCCTAGACAAGATCTACCCAAGTGAGAGAAAGCTTGATAAATAGGGTACCTACGCTCTGATACCAATTGTTAGACACAATGCACCACTAAGACAGGGGTGAATCAGTGGTTCTCAAACTTTTCCCTTTAATAATCCTATGTGATTATACCAATTAACAGATGTAATTGAATGCAAACTTAACAGTTAGTGAGGAGACTAAACAAAAATGCATTCACACAAGAGGGACATCACATAACACCAACATATACGAGGAAAACCCAAGATGGGAAAAACCTCGGCGAGCAATGCTATTGGATACTACTGCTCCAATCTAGCCTCACAATGAATCTCAAAGAGAACCAACCCTTGATTTAGGGCACCAACCCCTAATTTAGGGCACCAACCAAAGGAGCACCAACCCCTCATTTAGGGCACCAACCCAAGGAGCACCAACCCCTAAATTTTTTATGGGCTACAAACCAAAGGAGCTACAACCCCTACACCAAGCTACAACTGATCAGTTACCACAAAGAACATTCAAATATAAAAGTAATATCCTAGTTACAAAAGAGTTTTGCAACCTCTGCACATAACTTCCTTCTATCGGTGAGACACCTTCTCTGCTACACCGGCTCGCTCCTCTCTGTTGCTCTCATCTGTTGATGCATTTTTTGGTAAACTCTACTGGTTCACCTCTACTCTTCTTCTTCCCTATTGGATCTCCTCCTCACTGCTCTGCTCTTTAGTCCTCTCAATTGTCTTCTTTTCGGCACAAGCACCTACCGGTTATCTTCCCTGATGCAATCTAGCTGCTATACCGGTTTCTCAAACCATACCGGTTAAACCCTATGTTAAACATTATCACTGATTTAACCTTCACTCACTCAGTCACTATTCTCATCTACTATTTTCACTCTGACTAATCTAATTCTCTCATGTAGCACTCAATCACTTCATAGAAGCTTTATCTTTTCCCATCCAGCAACAACCTTTAATGATTTTGGCTTCCTTATTTATAACCCAGTATTCCCACCAAAACCCAATTCAAATCACAGGTGGTTAGGGTTTCCTCATCAACCTCGAGGCAAACCAAATCCAATCAAATCTTATCCGATCTGATCTCCCAAATAGTTGTTTTCACATCACCGCCATTAACGTACCTTCCAATACATGTTTTCTAAACTTAGCAACCACGACCCTGTATCTCAACCTGCATTTGTCAAAAATGCCATTAATATTTTTGTTGTTTCCTTCTCGAGGTCTTCTCACAATCTGATTTTATTTCTTCGATTCAGGTGCCAATAACTCCCTGATTTTTCTATGTCGATCATTCTTCCTTGACCCACACTCCTTTGATCCGATCCAAAAATCATGGGATCCATATTAAATGCACACCTGTAGAAAGACCTATCCCTACATGGCACTTCACCGACCTTTGCAATCTTGCTACTTCATCTCTACATGGAATCCACATTGACCTCCACCTCTGCTATATCATTTGTGTCAGTATGAACAAGATCATCAACCAACCACTCAACCAGTTCTTTTTTTATGTTGATATCTCACACTTTACTGGTTAACCTTCATGTCTTCTCTTTGATGAACTATCGGTGGAACTCGTTAACCAGTCACCAGACATGTCTATCCATAGCATGCTCATTCTCATCAGGTGGGAAGTCTTTGCATCTTCACCTTGTTCATATTACCAGTGGCCTTTCATATCCGGCCATTTTCCTCTATTTGAATATGCTCAGCCTTGCCTTCTCCCTAATCAACTCAGACCATATCTCAACCAGTTTGTCAGAGTGCCAAACACATCACTCTTCATCTGCACTGGCATCCCAACATGCCTTCTTTGTCTATCCAGTGCATAATCCTGATTTCATGCACTTGAGGCATTCCTTTGTTTCACCGTTAGATCCGGTGTGAGCCTTCAAACACTTGCATTTACCTCTTCTTCGTTATCTCACAGAACTATAATGCACATTATGCATAATAGGAGATAAGCTTCACTTACCAGTGGTAGTGATTCCTTGTCATCTGCAACCTATAATGCACTCATATGGCTTCCCTATTTGTGCAACATATCTTCAAACAAGCACATGTGATCCAAAGTGGGCACATTCAATGTCATTCATCTCTTTACATGGTGACTGCATCTCTATCTAGTGGGAGTCTTGTTGTTATGCATCCACACAACATACCGGTGACATGTTCATTCTTCTCCTTCGATGTTGATGTGATTTAGGTAGCATTCTACCTCTTCATCACAAACAACATCCAAGCATCATGCTCATTGTCAACACTTCACTTACCAGTTGACATACTCTCCTTACCAATGATACACTATACTGATAACTTGTCCATTTCAACCACACAAGTCAGACACTGACTTGTGTACTGGTGACTCTAGTGATCATTCCTCTGAATGAAATTCTCTTCCTTACCTTACCGGTGATATGTAACACAAGGTGATATCAAAAATATCTCATCCTGTACTTCTCCATGATAGTGTTGCACATACATATCCCATACCGGTAGTCATCCTATACTGGTTGGCATCAATGACAACACAATGCCAACACTCCCTAGCCTATGACCTAAATATTTACAAACACTTATTACATATATTGTGATTTTTTATTCACACCATGGTTTTTCCCAGTTTGGGGTTTCCACGTAAAATCGTGATGTTCTTGTGTGGATGTTTTTTGTTGTTTCAGTTATTGACTTTCGTGTATTTGCAGTAATTGATATTGTGAAGACTTAATAGAATAAATGTTCTTAATCTAATCAATTTTTAGTATATGAAAATTCACCCCCCTCCCCTTTCAACATCTAGTAGTGTTCAATTGAGGCTTCATACATACACCCTTGGTTTTGTTTCTTCCTAAGGGGAGGAACGTTGTTTGACATTCATGGACCAGATTCTACATCCAGTTTGGAGCATCTATCATTGGTGCACACTCTACATTGAGGAGGGGCTACTTGTTCTCTCTTCTTCTCTCTTATGGGGGATACTTTTTCCTCACATGGGGTTTTATCCTTATCATTCTTTTTTGAGAGTTCTTTTATGTCTTCATCTCTCTTTTGGGGAGAGTTTTTCTCCACTGGGTTCTCTCCCTTTCTCTGCTTGGGAGAGATTGCATTGTATTGCATTTTTTCATGGGTACCTAAAATTAGTCAAGACCCATATTGCATCATTATCTTGTGTGTACATTCTCCCTAAGTTGCACTTAAGGGGGGGTGTTAGTGTAATTAAGTAGCTAATGTATAAAATAAAGTTAAAAAGTGACAAGTGCTAATGAGAGTAGGCATAAGTTGTAGGAAAGTAAGTACTCTGGTTTCTTGTACCAATGCACTGATTTAAAAGTGAAAGGATTTGAAAGGCTTGATGCAAGGGAATGAATGATAGAATATTCAAATTTATTTGATTTCACACATGAACACTTGGAGATAAAGATAATAGAAACAATCTAGTTTGAGACATTCAAAGATAAGGTGCTTTACGTAGGTCAAGATGGCAACATGGAAAACTGAGGGCATGTTACCAACACACTCCATAAGTAGTGGCCTTAGAATTGAAACATTAACCACTTATAAAGTCCAATCCAAACTACCCTCATGTATAGCAAGAGGTTCAACATAAACTTTACCATTAACAAAATTCAGGAGATTCAAGATTAATATGGACGAAATATATGAATTGATTGTAATGGTCAATATTTATTACATATTTCATTATAGATCAAAGATATTAGTTTTAAAAAGATATTTGAAATTTAAAGTTTATTTTCACTAGTAAAAAAAAAATCAATCATGGAGAATATGAATCAATTATTATCCTTATAAAAAGGAATAATGTATCTAGATCATTTCACAAATTATAAATCAATGTCAAGTGCAAGCTTCTAATGTGTTGGAATTATGGTATCATGAGAGAACATGTTCAAATGAGGGTAGTAATTTTAATCATTTTGGTATATAGTCCAATTTGACTACCAAACCTTCCCACATTTTGGTATATAGTCCAACTTGACTACAAAAACTTCCCACATTTTGGTATATAGTCCAACTTGACTACAAAAACTTCCCACATTTTGATATATTGTTTAATTTGACTACCAAACCTGCATACATGATATGTTAGTGCTAAAGGCTTTGTGTGAATATACAAATAGTAAGATGAGGTCAAAAGTCAAAGCTTGCAACCGCACATGCAATGAAAATGAAGCTAGAACTCAAGGTAAAGGCTAAGACCACTAAGGGATGGGACTGATTGTCAGAACGTACACAGAGGCCTAAGTTGTAACTTATACAACTAGCAATCGAGAGCATCAAGTCAACTCCAATTTAAAACGCAAAGCTAAAGAGGCCCAAGGGTTTAATACATCAAAGGATTTTAACATTATAAACAGAAAAGAAGATCTAAACCCTAGTCTTTTGCAAGGCAATAACACAACCTCCCCAATTGTGTTCCTTAGTTAAGTTTTAAATTTGAAATCCAAAGTTCTAAGGAATTGAAATTCTTGGGGCTGTCTTGGCCTATGAAAACATAACCTCTTCAAAATTGTTGTAACAAAATAATCTTACAAAATGTAGTAATTATCCTTAGTTTCTTTGTCTATTCAAATGAGGAATTGAATGTTGCACATGTTTTAATACTCCGTTTAGCATCTCAAGGAAGAATACTTATGCTTCCAACTTAAATTTTCACTCTCCAACCAACACATACAAATAAATATGATACAACATGAAATAACATATAAAAGAATTTTCTCTCCCTATTTTTTTACACCCTCAAGTCCTTCGTGCATATGTTTAGCCAAGACTCTTGCATAGGCATAGAGAGTATTTTAATGAATGTTCTAGATATGAGATGAAAAAACTAGTGCACCTTTTGAATTGGCAGTTTACATCAATTCCCATAACTTTTCACATGCACTAATGAGTATCCTAAATGTAGTGGGAAAATCATTGCATATCCAAGGATTCCATTTATCATTAGGGATTGCCTCTATTTTATCTATTTCTCCTTTGTCTCTATAATTAGGAGTCAATTCACTCTATAACTTATTGTATTCTATTGCCAAGGCCTTCATGTATAAAGAAACTTTCGCATTAGGATCTAGATGAAAAATCCTTTGAAATAATTTCTTGTTCGTAATGAATAATTTGTTTCCCAAACATCATTAATAGTATGAGTTTTTTATTTATATATATATATTAGTTATTCATTCAACCAATTCAATGTTGATAAAACTATTTGGGAAAATTACCTTGCCAAGTTCAAACTTTCAATATTTACATGAAGTAACTCTACAATTTAATTTCATAAAAAATGTTTTGAACAACTCCACCACTTTTGAAAGTAACTAGATCATGGATCTCAATCATGTAATTCTCAAGTTGGTAATACAAAATTGCATTTCTTATCAATCCTTTTAAATGAATTCATGGCCCATGGAAGCAATTCTATCAAGTATTGGATAGACTTACATTTGAATGATATTTATCATTTACAAAATAGATTCAAACAACTAGAGTTTTGAATTTTCTTAACACAATTGAAATTTTTCTTTTAAAATCTCTTTACAATATCTTAATATGATTTTGATAAAAAATAACACAAATAGAGGTGATATTTTGATTTTACTAGTTTAGAAAATAAAGTGGAGATTATTTACTTACCCATCCTTCTTGTGTACATCTAATTTAGGAAGCTTGCTAATGTGTGTAATTTGTTCCTTCTTAATCTTTAATTTTCTTGACGCGAATAAATTGACAATTGTTTGAATAATACAAAGGATGGGAAAACATAACTATTTGATAGAAATGATCTCCTTTCAATTGGATATATACATAATTAAAAAATTGCATTGGTAACTCATTAATGGAGCCACTCATGTACATTAACCCAAGAAATGGTCATCAAGTTTAAATAGTTAAAAATGAGCACAAATAGGGGAAGTGTATGGGTAACTGTTATAGCCAACTTTGTGCACCCACAAATCCTAAACAATGCATCAGATTTTGACAAAAAAAAAATGCTCTATGTATGCAGCTTAACTACTTATAGCTATTCTTTTGGCTTCTAGG
The DNA here is from genome assembly GCF_030272615.1 of Cryptomeria japonica. Classification (NCBI taxonomy): domain Eukaryota; kingdom Viridiplantae; phylum Streptophyta; class Pinopsida; order Cupressales; family Cupressaceae; genus Cryptomeria; species Cryptomeria japonica. The sequence continues at coordinate 95,506,384 of NC_081407.1, read as the reverse complement.
TAGTAATGACGCTCGTTTTGGGATTCATTATGCATGCAAGGTTCAAAAATGCTCATTTCAAAATGTCACTCGATACCTACTTAAAGATGTCTCAATAACCATGCACCACAACCACCTCAAAACTGGTCAATACTTATGCACAAATGCCCCAATAATCATGTGCTATAAGTACCAATAAAAGTGCACAACTCCTCCAATTAAAATCCAAAAATTGTAACCAATGAAATTAAAATGGATGACTATTGATATATGTAAAATTTATTAATAAATTTTTAGTTATCAATTTATTAATTTTATAATTAAAAAATAAGATGACCAAAGATTTAATTATAATTATAACATTAATGGATCATCTTCCCCTATGAACAATCAATTTTTCTTATTCATGTAATCAGAAGTAATGCACCATCATGCTAAATAGACCATTGATGAATTCTAAAACTTGGAGCAATAGGGGAAGCCAAGTGCCATGCTCTTATTGGTAACTCACATTAAAAATGACTTCGTACAAGTTCTTGGGGGCCTCTAATATTTCATGGCTGGCCAAAAATAAGTGGTCCATGAGGAGTAATAATTTGGTATGCGGTGATATAGGATTTTATTGTGCCAAGACACAAATGAAAGAGTTAGAACAACCAATGAATTGATGCCACACAACATAAAAGGAATATGGTCATCCATATTTAAATTATGGCTTAAATAAATTTGGCAAGTCCTGGCGGTAGCTAATGTATTAAATAAAGGAAAAATGTGAGAGTAGGCACAAGTGGCAGGAAAGAAAGCACGTTGGCTGCTTGCCTCAATGCACTTAGTTAAAAGTGGGAAGATTCAAAGGACTTGGTGCAAGGGAATATGAATGAATGATAAAATATTCAAATTTATTGGAATTCACACTTTGTAGATAAAGATAATACAGACAATCTAGTTTGAGACACTCAATGATGAGAAGCTTTACTAGGTCAAGATGGAAACATGGGAGAAAAAGGCATGGTACCAAGACCCTACATAAGTAGTGGCCTACATTAAACACTTATAAAGTCACACCCTTATAATCTTTTCTCCAATAGCGGATATCAAGAGGCTCAACATAAACTTTACCATTAACAAAATTCATGAGATTTGACATGAATATGGAAGAAATATTTGAATTGATTGTATTCAAATGGTCAATTCTTATTATCCCTAAAATCTAATTATGGATTGAAGATGTTTGTTGTAAAAAGATATTGTTCATTTTTGTACATATAAATGAAATTTAAAGTTCATGTTCATTAGTAAAAAAAAAACAATTATGAAAAACAAACATCAATCATGATTCTTATAAAAAGGAAAAATGTATCTAAACCATTTCACAAGTCATTCATTAATGTCAAGTGCAAGCTTCTAATGTGTTGGAATTGATGGCATTATGATAGAACATGTTTAAATAAGGGTAGTAATTTTAATCATTTTGATACATAGTCCATCTTGACCACCAAACTTTCCCACATTTTCACATCATCGTCAATAATTAACTCTTCATGTTTGAATTTATCTCAACATTGACCAAACAAATTGTCCCCCATTTGCCTCCCCAAAACAATGTCCCAAAGAAAACGAAACAAAAGAGTTCATAAAAAACTATAAACTTCCTCAAAAAATATTTTCCATTTTCCAATTCTTTGAACAACGATTTTAAATAACACAACCATAAAATCCTTTTCAATATATAAAGAAAAAACGTTACACATAATTACTAACTTAAATCTCTACCTCATTATTAACTCCCTCTTTCAATCTACTCAAATTAAAACCTAATCACACACCCAAACCATTAAATTGCCAGTAATGAACTTAAATACTAAGATATTGTGCCATCTTTCTTATTAATCATAGACATATGATAAGTAACTTGCAATTAAAACCAGACCCTATTATTTTCAGAGAAGACTATACAGCCATTTTTTCCCCCTTTTTGTTCTCTTAAATATTAAGAAATCTTCATGTGTGAGGCCCATACCCACTTTTTCCTTCACATTGAAACAAGGCCCATACCCACTTTTTCCTTCAATCATGACTTAAAGACTTTTTTTCATGGGAATGATTTCAACAAACAAACATACATACATAAAGATCCCACCCTCCTTTTCTTTGCTCAATATGGTAAATTTATGATGATACAAATTACTTTAATTTGAATATTACTGCACTTTTTCTTCCATGGCTCTAACTTTTACCACGAGGAAGTAAGAGGCTGTAAGGATACATTTTAAATTTAATCACTACTAAAATTTAAAATATATTTTAAAGGCTGAAAATATCCCTTAAGCTTCTTTGCTACACACTCATTTGTTTTTTATTGAAATTGCTAAAATTTGAGTTGTTATCATAAGGCCTTTTTAAAAAGTTTGAAACACTTTACTTTTCTTAGAAGCGAAGGTAACTCTTTTAAAGGCAAAAAAAAAAATGATGTGATTAGAACATCTCTCCATAAAGGGGTGACTTTCATCTCCTTAACATGTCCATCTATAATGAGTTGAAAATGAAATAAGATAATTATGTTAGCAAATGAATAAGTGTTAGATAGTTTGTTGAGATAGGTAATTATTTATAATAAATATATGAAAATTAAATAATGATATTTAGTTGGAAGCTTGATATAGATGGATAGTAATAAATAGTCATAAATAATTTGGCAATATATGAAATAATCAAATAAGAATTTAACAATTTTTTTGTCTATTCTTATAAATCACTTTTATGATTAAAAGATCGATTTCACAAGCCTTAAAACTGCATATATGATCTACTTATATAGATCTAATCTTTGCAATTATTTTAGTTTTTGCTTTAAGGTTAATTTTTATACTCGTTGTCTATAAAACAAATTCGTTGTGTGGTGTAGAGTTTGTTGATGACAAGGAATGTCTCCCGTTGATCAAACCCCTATAATGCCAAGTTAACAAATTTTGAAAATGATCAAGAATAATAGGCAAGAATGCATTAAATGCCTTAAATATCGATACAAGTAGTAGAAGAAAGTGATAAGTATTGTAATTAAATGCTCCTTGAAGTTTGATGCGGGTTATTTTTTATGACCTTTCCATGTGGTCTCTTATGTAAAAGGGAACTAGGGTTAGTCCTTAAATGTAACTCCAGAATTGGAAAGTGTAACATTTCATGCTTTGAGTAGCCATACATGACTATTTAGAAGGATTAGGTTGGCCCTAAATTCAAATTTGAAAACTAAAAGTGCAAAATTCGTTCATACAAATTGTGGGATTTATTTGGGTCAATCTCACAAATCTTGGATCTAATGGGGGGTGAAAACTAAGGATTAAGGCTCATCCCTAGGTGTGAGTACAAATAAAATCAACAAGGTTCAAGTTATGTGTCAACTTTAAGAAAAAAATGTGCAACTTGCACCATTGTCATTGCACAAGGAATTATTAGATCAATGTGAGTGCAAGACAAAGGAGAAAAGTGTAAGAAACACAATTTTTATCATTAGATTTTTTCCTCGCTTGTACTTGCATGTAAATTGCGATGAGAATGTACATGTCAAAGTAAAATTAGGCAATCAACATCAAAGTAAACTTATTCAATCCCTCATATAAAGGATACAAATGAGAATGTGGATGTCACTTCTTGGCACATGCTCCATAAAATTAATTTTCCATCTTAAACACTTACAAAATAGAAAAAGAATCCATTGACTAGAATCTTATATGCGTCCACAAAAAAGAAAAGAAATAAGGAAAAAAGGATACCATCTAGGGTAATAAAACACAAATATCACCTTAGGGAACAAAGTAATGTGGCACCATTTGAACTGGCCTTGATCATGTGTTGATCACTATACTACACTAACAAAAGAATATGTGTGATCTTGTATTCTTGTCCAATTAGTTGCATGTACAGAATACGATGAGATTGCAAGAGAGTAGAAAATATTTGTAAATGGTATCAATAATGAAAAGAATAATATACATATAGGGATGTAAGTGAAAGGTAGTAGAAATGGGTGTTCACTAGTCTAAAATGAAAATTAGGAATCAAACCCATTCATCATCACCATTTAGTGGAGAACAACCAATTGGGCCCAACTTCAAACCTTTGGGAGAGTCAAGCACTAGTGGTTGATTGTTCTCTTTGGGATTTTGATATGACTGGATATGATTAGAATGAGAAATGATGAGCAAGAACTAGGGATTTTGATAAGAAACAACATAAATAAGAAGATATATAGAACTATGAGTCGAGAAATAATCTAAAATCTGGAAATGTGATACAAAGAGGAGCTTGTGCCACTATCCAGGGGTGTTTCATCAACTCATATGTGCAAAATCCATATTAGGATTCTATGTAGATCATCCTCCCATGTATAGGGGTTTGCCTAAGTTATTAGAAACACAATTGTCGTTGCACCAAAAGATCAACCTTTTAATGTTTGATACAACTGCAAGACTTAATGAATCCATGGGAGGCAGTCAAGCCATGTCGTGAACCCAAGCGATGCGCTGCATAACACAAGGAGACCAAGGGTGCACACCTTGCAAAAATCCCCCCTAGCACAAGCGAGGGGTTTGAACCCATGACCTGGGCTTTGATACCACTTGTTAGAAACATGGTCATTGTTGCCCTAAAAGATCAACCTGTTAATGCCTGATACAACTACAAGACAATGAATCCACGATATGCAGTTAAGCCATGTTGCAAACGCAAGCGTCATGTTGCACAACACAAGGAGACCAAGGCCACACACCTTACAACATAAGTCAAACTTCAAGTAGAAATTAACCTCTACGATGGCAATTATGATTAGAAAAGAGAGCTTACCCTTGTAGAGTAGAGGCTGAAAACCTTAAGGAAATATAGAATTGATAATGTTATACCATTGCTATGAATCTTCTTGCCTTGAAGCCTCATGAAAGGTTGATGTTGCTTCATAAGATTTCATGCATGTCTTCAATCATGGAGGAAACACATGAACTTGATCATGGATGCTAACTTGAATGCTTGATCTCTCCTTCACTACCTTTAATATGAATAATTATAATTGTTCAATTGAAATGTGATTTGAAATTGGAGATGAGAGATGTTTCAAATGAGGGGGTGAGACTTGTACTTATACACAACCTCAAGAAACATGTAGAAAATTTGAAGGACAACATCCAAGATCGCTTTCTCGCTCAATTACTTCTCAACTATTGGAGGTTTAAATTTGGGCCCATTTTGATTGGACCATGATGCTAGGTGCCATAGTCTAGGAGGACTACTGTGCTAGGTGTCATAGACCTGGCATTTTAAGCCAAAAATCTTGGTCAATGAGTATGAGTCAGTGCTAAGATTTTAGATGTGGTATTGACTTGAGTACAATCAATCAGATTCAAGGGCATGAGGGAAAAACCGCCAAAGTGAACCCCAAATGAGTGTGAATTACGCGAGGATACAATTTATGACACTATAGTAATGATAACATCATTTAATGCCATTAAAAAGTAAGACATGCTCATGGGATCATACATAATGATTGCTAGTAATTTGCCCCTAGTGTTGACACCCAACTAAGGTAATGAAAAAAATACCTGTAAATTCTAGATAAAGAATTATTTAGGCACAATTAAGTGTTGGGTACCATCATGATAATTATTAGGATAAATCATGCTAGCATAATATGTGATCATGATTAGCATAAACATGAACCAATCACGGAATCATAAGAAGTAAATATTTTAATGGTCAATCTTGTGGGCATTACAAGGGAAGATTATGTTAGTAACATCTAATTAAAAATGCCAAATTTAATCATAACCATTGAAACCATATTAAATATCCTAGATGTATATATCATGAATATAGTATAAAGTGACCAATGCCATAAAGGATATGCCCCTCAAGTGGGGTATAATATTGTTGGTGTAAATAAATATTCATTTTGGATATTATTACACTTACTTAAGTTAACTTAGGATAATGCATCTCTTCATAGTTTGGATTTGAGACACTTAGGGAAGTGTGCACATAGGGATAGAGCTTGTAGGAGAAATTCCACCTTTTGTGGTCTTATTTTGTTGTTACACTCCACATTCGGTGGGTCATCCACCTCTTGTGGAATATTATATTATTTCTCCTACCTACCCTTAGTATTTCTTACCTACCCTTGTTTTTCATTGAGCCACATGTCATATTTGTGTGCTCATACATCCATATGGCCTTGCCTATATAAGCAGGCCTCTATTCATTGTATTGGTTAATCCAGTTGATCATTTTGCATATTGATGAGAATACAGTTTGTTCTTGTCATTCTATTGTCTCTTTTATGCTTTTCATTGTGCCCTTGATCTTGGCAAAATCCTACATGGTATCAGAGCTATTGGGGCTTCATTAATCAGTTTTTGGAGACATCATGGAAGGCTTCTATTTTCAGATTTGGGGATCTTCATTTTTTGGGGGCGTCATACAGTGATTTGGACATCACCGTTGAATCCGAGAGGTCGTTTCCATAAATTTTAACTATAAAGTCGACCTATTTTGGTGAGAAAATTTTTTTTCCCCATTTTGGCTATTATCGTACGGATTTCGAGATTTTTTTTCAAAAAAAAAAAATATATTTTTCAAAAATTTCGAATAAAAAAAAAATTTTTGCTAGTTTTTGGGGGGGTCCGTAGACCCCCCCGTACCCTATACCTGCGTGTCGCAGGTGTTGCAGGTGTTGCAGGCGCTGCCGGCCGTTTCGTCCTCTCGTCGCCACCCGCGCTGGTACCCGCCGAGTCACGTCACCTGCCGCTCAGCAACCGCTCGCTCGCCGCCACCCGAGCGCCCAGGTCTCCCCGCCACTCAGCACCTGTTCTCCTCATCGGCGCCCAGGTCTCCCCGTCGCTTAGCGGTCGCTCGCCCGTCAGTCTTTGCACGCCGCCGCCGGCTTCCCTCGGCTCCGGCTGCTTCCTCCGCCTGTGACCACCAAAGATAGGCGGCCCCGCATTCACCACGTGGCAGGCGGCCACTGGCCAGCAGGCTAAAATTGTACATTCTGTCAGCTACGTCAGATCCGTATGCTCTGTCAGCAGACCTGCACAGTCACCTGCCCAGTCAGCAGTCCGTACAGTACGGATGCCCAGTCAGCAGGGAGGCGAAGTTTTTGTGACGGTCATACGACCGTCAAATTTAAAACAATGAATTTCTGATGTCAGCACCACATCAGCATTTTTTGAAAAAAATTTGACCCCTCTCCATTGGGCTTTTCAGTTTTGCAGTCCAACTTTGAAAGGCCATATCATAGTCATTTTTGCTCCTTTTTTGGTGCAATTTTTTTTGAAATGGGCTAAAATTTTGTGATCTTCACAGTGGTGTGGTTATTTTCTGATTTTGGTGCATAGGTTTTTTGGAATTTTTAGATTCTTTCAATTGTACCTGTCTAATCCTCAATTCTGCAACTTCAAAGGCCTCGTTTGAGCTCATACGACCTCCTTTTCAGGTGCCGTTTTTTTTTTAAGTGTTTATTTTTTCGTCTAATTTCATAATCTATGATCAAATTTCAGAGATTTTGAGTGGAAATTGTACTTTCAGATATTCATCTTATTTGGCCTATTAGGTACTTGTAAATTGCTTGGATCTTAGTTAGATCTCTTGCATTATCAGTTTGAGACTCTTTTGGCCTTATTGAGGCAATTGTAAAATTGTAATCAGAAGTCCACTTTGCCATTTTTTGCAAGTGGCCCATTGTATACGCACTACTTATAAAGTGCCAAATCATCACATTTGGGGGGGGTTCTTTGATTGAGTGAATTCGGGGGGGTGTCTTGTGTGAGTGTACCTCTCTTTGTGCTCTTTCCAATTTTGTTGCAATGAGTCCTAATAAATTTCCACCTTTAACTCCACATAATTATGCATCATGGAAAATTAAAGTATGGAGTAAATTAATGGAAAAGGGTCTCACACACTACATAGATGGAACAATAACAACACCACCTGATCCTAAGGCTGATCCAATTGCTCAATTAGAATGGCTCACAAAGAATTACATGGCTCTTGGAACCTTACGCAAGTATGTATCAGATGACCTCATTTTTCACATTGAGAAGTGTAAAACAATCAAAGAGGCTTGGGACATGTTTCAAAAATTGTATGGACAAGTTGATGAAATCAAAGGTTATCAGATTGACAATGAGCTCACCAACTTAGATCCCAAGAGTTTTGATACAATCCAAGATTATGTCACCAAAGCAAATGAGCTAAGAGCAAAGCTTAAGGATTGTGGAATTGACAAAAAGGATGCTCAATTGATATTCAACTTGTTGGATAAGCTTGCACTAGAATATGCAGCATTTGTGTCTAGCTTCCAAACTCATCGTTTGACAGTGGGGAGTTCTTATGTTATGCCTTCATTTGATGCTTTCATAGAAATGATAATATTGGAACAATCTAAGTTGTTGAACATGGGGTTTCTCAAGTCTTCAAAGTCCAAGGCTTTGGTGGCAAATCAAGGGAATCAAGGAAGTCAAGGCAAAGACTCCAACAAGAAGAAGAAGCAATCTAAGTCTAAGCCACACCAGGAAAAAGGACAATCATCCTCTCCATCACAAGGCGATTTTTCATCCTCTTCCAAGAAGGGGACACCACCTAAGAAGGATAAACCATCTTGTGCATATTGCAAGAAGTATGGTCATGATGAGCATCGATGCCACGCAAAGCAAGTTGATGAGTTAACCAATCTTCTTAAGAAAAACAACATCAACTTGCCATTCGCCTACACAAAGAAGGATTCATCTCCTTCCACTTCCTCACAGTCTAAGGAAAAAGGGCAAGCATTTGTGGCTACAACAGGTTCTTCACAGCAATGGATACTTGACTCAAGTGCCTCATATCACATGGGTTCTACAAAGGAGCAGTTTTCTTCATTGGAGCCATCTAAGGTACCTCACATTTACATAGGTGATGACACACAAGTAGAGGTTGAAGGGAAAGGTTTAGTTGACATGGATGATGGAACATTGGAGAATGTTCTCTATGTTCCTAACTTGTCTACCAACCCTCTCTCCATCTACCAAATCACTCACTATGGGAATGGGAAAAAGGTTGAGTTTACACCAGATTCAGTTGTGGTAAAGGAACTTGATGATGATGCCTTGGTAGCAGTGGGACAAGTCAATGACAACTCAAGGCTTTATTCATTCTCCCACTTTGTACCAAGTTCACCTTCTAGGGCCTTGCTTACTCATTCAAATTCAGAAAGTAAGCTATGGCATGAGCAGTTTGGTCACCTCAACTACCGCTATCTTCAACAGCTAAGCACTAAAGACATGGTCATAGGTCTACCTTGAATCAGTTTTTCAGAGGGTGTATGTTCAGGTTGTTCCATGGGAAAGCATCCCGAAGAGAAGGTTGATAAAGGGAAAACTTGGAGAGCTTTGGAAGTTCTTCAACTTGTTCACAGCGATGTAGCAGGTCCATTTCCAGCACCTTCATTTAGTAAGGCCCGCTATGTTCTTACCTTCATTGATGACTACTCCCACTTCACTTGGGTCTACTTTCTCATTCATAAGAGTGAAGTATTTGACAGATTTTAGGACTTCAAGACTCGTGTGGAGAAGCAATCAGGGAAAGTGGTCAAGATTCTTCACACAGATAATGGAAGGGAATATGTGAACAAGAGACTTGAGGATTTTTGTACATTTGAGGGGATTGATCTTTAGCATTCTGTCGCATACACTCCATAGCAGAACGGGGTTGCAGAACGCAAGAATAGAACTCTCAAAGAAATGGCTAGTTGTATGATACATGCACGTTCTCTTGATCCCGCCTTTTGGGCAGAGGCTATCAGTTGTGCCATACACATCCAAAATCAGGTTCCTCACAAAGCTTTGCAAGGTATTACTCCTTTTGAAGCTTGGGCTGGTAGGAAACCCATTGTGAGACATTTCAAAGTCTTTGGGTGTCCAGCATGGGTTCGCATACCTCCGCAGAAACGCAAGGCATTGGAACCTCAGAGTCAGCCTTGCATATTTGTTGGTTATCATGAGGGTGTTAAGGCATACAGATTGATGGATCCAGAGACACATGAGGTATTCATTGAGAGGAGTGTTCACTTTGAGGAAAGCTCTCCTAGCTTAGCCCCTCTACCTCCTCCACCTTCCTCCATTGTGGATAGTGATGTTAGTGATTCAGATGATGAGACTCCTTCAACTCTGACTCACAGGGTTACACCTCTGTAGGGTCCACTTGCAGTTGAGGAGCCTTGTTCTCCACCTCCACCTAGACCTCGTTGGGCTCGACAGACACTTGAGTCCGCGGGTTCTCTTGTTGGGGATCCTTCAGATACATGGAGAACTCGATCACAACATCAAGATCTTCCACATGCATTCATTGCTACCGCTTCCGATCCACAGACATTTAGGGAAGCATCAGGGGTTCCTGAATGGGACCAAGCTATGGAGGAAGAGTATAGTTCCTTGATGAGGAACAACATATGGGATCTAGTCCATCTCCCTAAGGGGAGAAAGATGGTTCGATGTAAGTGGATCTATCGGACCAAGTTTGCAGTGGATGGTAGTGTGGATAAGTATAAGGCTCGGCTTGTTGCGAAAGGTTTCTTGCAGGTTGCAGGTGTTGACTATACTAAGACCTTTGCACCCGTAGCCAAGATGAACTCCATTCGTTTGACACTTTCTATTGTTGCAGCTCATGGTTGGGTTGTACATCAAATGGATGTGAAGAGTGCTTTTCTTCATGGTGATCTTGATGAGGAGATTTATATGGAGCAACCACAGGGTTTCATCCAGGATACTTCCTTGTTTTGCAGACTAAGGAAATCTCTCTATGGCCTTAAGCAGGCCCCCAAGGCTTGGTATGCCAAGATGGATTCCTTTCTTCTCTCCGCAGGGTTCACCAGGTGTCATTCTGATCTGAATGTCTACATTTTGCGACAGGATGACTCTCATTTGATACATGTGCTCTATGTTGATGACTTGATCATTACAGGGAGTACTTCATCCATCATTAGCAGGGTCAAATCTGCTTTGCATGATAGATTTGCTATGACTGACTTGGGTCTTTTGCACTACTTTCTCGGGATAGAGATTTCACAGTCACCTTCCAGGATTACACTATCACAGCCCAAGTATGCTCTTGATCTACTTGCATGCTTTCATATGGCTGATTGTAAGCCTGCTCTAACTCCCTTTCTTTTAGGAGTCAACCTTGAGGCTCAATGTTCTTTTCCATTAGTTGATGCTACTTTTTATCGTCAACTTGTGGGTAGTCTCATCTACTTGACTCATACATGCCCTGATATTTCATTTGTAGTTGGCATGGTTTCCCGCTTCATGCAGGAACCACATGAGCTTCATTGGAAAGACACCAAACGCATCCTTCATTACATCCAGGGTATACATCACTATGGCATTCAGTATGCTGTAGGCACAAGACTTCGCTTGGTTGGTTACATAGACTCCGATTGGGCTGGCGATCTAGTTGATCGTAAGTCTACTTCTGGTTATAGTTTTCACCTTGGTTCGGGCCCCATTTGTTGGCAGAGCAAGAAGCAACATGCTATTGCTCTCTCTTCAACTGAGGCTAAGTATTGAGGTGCCGTTAACATAGCAACTGAGACCATTTGGCTCCAGCAGATTCTCACAGAGTTTGGATTCACCACTCCACGGCTGACAGTTCTACATTGCGACAATCAGAGTGATATTGCAATCTTGAAGAACCCGGTCTAGCACTAGTGGACCAAACACATCGAGATTCATATGCACTATATCTGATAGCTCATCCAGGAGCAGGTCATTGATTTGCAGTATTGTCCTACAGCAGAGCAGGTTGCTAACATATTCACCAAACCTTTCACCGAGAGTAAGTTCCAGCAGTTGCGAGCTCTCTTGGGGGTGCGGGATGTGTCATTAGGGGGGGTCAGCTGACTTCTCCTTCCTCTCTTATGGGGGGGACTTTTTCCTCTTTGAGGTTTTGTCCTTCTTCTTTGAGAGCCTTTTTTACATATATCTCTCTTTTGGGGGGGAGTTTTTTCCCACTGGGTTTTCTCTCTTTCTCCATTTGTGAGAGATTGCATTGCATAGTTTTGCTTGCATTTGCATATTGTACATGGGTACCTATCATGGCCTAGTAGCTGGGACCCATCTTGCATTGTTGACTTGAGTCTTCATTCCCCTAAGTTGCACTTAAGGGGGGGTGTTGGTGTAAATAAATATTCATTTTGGATATTATTACACTTACTTAAGTTAACTTAGGATAATGCATCTCTTCGTAGTTTGGATTGTAGACACTTAGGGAAGTGTGCACATAGGGATAGAGCTTGTAGGAGAAATTCCACCTTTTGTGGTCTTATTTTGTTGTTACACTCCACATTCGATGGGTCATCCACCTCTTGTGGAATATTATATTATTTCTCCTACCTACCCTTAGTATTTCTTACCTACCCTTGTTTCTCATTGAGCCACATGTCATATTTGTGTGCTCATACATCCATATGGCCTTGCCTATATAAGCAGACCTCTATTCATTGTATTGGTTAATCCAGTTGATCATTTTGCATATTGATGAGAATACAGTTTGTTCTTGTCATTCTATTGTCTCTTTTATGCTTTTCATTGTGCCCTTGATCTTGGCAAAATCCTACAAATATCAACCTAAAATTTATATATATATATATATATATATATATATATATATATATATATATATATATATATATATATATATATATATATATATAATTTATATAGAGAGCATGAATCTAAACCAACAATATTGGAATGATTATCTTATATTAAATCATTATTATCCAATTGTGTGGTTTGCAATCACTTTCAAGCAATTGAATTTCATGATGATAAATTACATATCTCTTAATAAATCTACTTTAAATAATGGGAATGGGTTTTCTACCTTGGTTGTCTCATTGCTTATTCTTCTTTGGAGCATACAAATGAAATATTATTATGGTTTGGTGTATAGAAAGGACTAGAAACATATTTCTCTTTCTTTATACTTTTTATGAAGGACAAGAATTATAAGATGATTTTTGTTCATAAAAATTTAGTGAGGCAATAAAGAGGGCTTCATTCTCTCCTTATGTTTCTTTTCAACTTATTCTCATCTTCTTCAATATAAAAGTATATGACATAACACATTAATCCTACATTAATGCTATTTGGAGCCATCATTTGATTTTCCCCCTTATACATTCACAAAGAACTTCTATAAAATTTTTGACATAATTATCATGTGTAATATACCCTGAATTAGAAATAGGTATATATAAACCACTTTATATTTTTACAATTGTATCACCATGAAGATATTTCAACACATGGATGGACTATATAAGGAATCAACTTCAAATGGCATAGGAAATCTATTAGAAGATGGAATTCAACATGAAATAAGATTTCAAACCCCTTAAGTCTCATTTTGGAGAGGAAGCATTATACATCCAATAGTAGCAACATGGACAACATTATTCATCTTTAAAAAATACCTAATTATGTGTAGCTATCATGTTACAAATGATGATCAAATAAAATTTATTAAATATGCAAATGTTAAATTAATTTATTATATTTATAAGAATCTATACCCTCGTATGGGTGACCATGTATAGCACCTCAATAATAAACTAGTCCTTAATAATTATTTTGATGAATCTCCTCTTCATAAAATAAGAACACTAGGAGTACATGAGGATGAGAAACTTTAGCATGAATCATCGTCACAAAAGTGTTAATATATGAGTGGTGATAAGAACCAAGATCCTATTGGTCAACTATATATTCATTCATGTGCATGTAAGCCATTTGGGTAGTGGTAAGAGTAGGAACTTGTTGGAAATCAATATTGTTAGATTTAGTATGTGGAATATGGTGAAAATTGGGAATTGGGGTTTCACCAAGCAAATCAACTAAATAACCCAGTTAATACAACATACATTGAAAGAGGATTGAACGCAATAGCTCTAGACTCAATCCAAGTGAGGAAAGGTCTTATATTATGGTTGGATTCAATGTTTGGGGTTAATTATCCTCTTTCTTAGTTGAATTTGGAATGTAATTATGAAATAGGGCAAAATGAGGAATAATTGATATTGACAAAAAAAAGTAAGCTACACATGTCCCACGGAACCACCAACTAAGATCTAGGCAAAATAAGATGTTTAGAACTCGTTCCTATAAGTTCAACCTAATTTAATTCAAGACCAGGTCGCACAGATCCATCCTAGTCCTACAAATTTTTTGTTGTCGAAAGTTAAACATGTCCATCACTGTTGACATTGTTGAATTTTTTTAGTACAACCCTTACACCTATTTACTACACACTGAATGAAAGGGAAAGATGTTTGGGATAGGGGTTTTCCTTATTCAAACCTTAGCTTAGGAATTAACGTTGAATGAAATAATTGTTAAGGAGATATACCTCAGATCTACAATTGTTGATGATGATGCAATGCTCTTTGAATGTAATCACAAATGTTGAATGTAATGGTATGACAAACACATGGACATGAAAACCCCAATCACACACATGTTTGCATAAAGATTGATGTAACTTTTCTCCACAATGCTTGAATGATGAATATGCAGCCTTGAATCTCTAAAAATGCATAATTTTGAATGCTTCACAGATGCATGAATAATATAAATGGAGTCTTAGATCTAAAATGAATTGATAGGGTGTCTTTATATAGGGTTCCCTAGGTAAATTATTGACTAGCCCAACCTCCAATAGTCATGTGTAGCACCGAGGATCAAATGCCATCCTGGAGATACAGAACCTGTCCCATTTCAAATTGGGACCCATTTGAGAGGGATCGGAGTGTTTTGGGGCACCTTGGTCCAAACTAGGGCATCCCACACCTTGGTCCTTCTACAAACAAGACAAAAAAAAAAGAGAAAGTGGGGAGGGTATCCCATGATGGGACCCACCAAAAGGTGTTCATGACATCAAAGTTGGAAAATAGGATCAAACCAGACCTAGAGAGGGGATGTGGATAGGACACACTAAAGTGGGAGAACAAAGATGAGGTGTAAATTGGACCAATTACAATTTGTGATGCTATAGTATGAGAGGAAAATGATCTGTATAAATATAATTTTTTAGTAGGTAAATAATTGAATGACTACCTATTGGAAAGTTGAGTTATGTTGTCATTGATGTCAAACTTGTTGTTTCAAATGAAGACTAGTCTAGATATGATCTTGTACTATTTTAGGTTTCTCTGTCTAGCATTATTGTTGAGTTTGATGCAATTCTCTCTATCTGGTGTTGCTATTGAATTTGTGTTGGTGAAGTAAATCTGAAAAGTTACATTTGTGGTAAGTTCAATATGTAGGAAAGAGTACTTAATGTACCAATGGTAGAATGCTTTGAATTCCTCTGGATTATGAAGATTATGTTTTTGAATATATTGTATGTGTTTTGTGGATGTTGCATCATATAGTTTTTGGGTTTGTGGATTGCGAAAGTTTGTTGAACATGTTGTTCTTTGACAGTGAGAGTGCCTATTAGACTGGTCTAAAAAGTGTTGGGTGGCCCCCAAATATGTGGAATCTTGTGCTATGGTTTGGTGAATATGTTTATTTGGTTCATGTAGTATTTTAATTTCATTCTCTATGGTGTTTGTGTTCCATAAGTGAGTTATGTTGGTCTGTGCTTGGTAATTTCAATTGTGTTATGTCTTTTAGTGTGACCAATTGGATTATCTAGATTGGGTCATACTTCTGGTTTGGATTTGCATTGTATTTTGAGTTAGAATATTATTATGGGTCTCATCATGGTGTGTAAAGATCCACATTAAGTAATTCATATTGGAAAATGTTTTGGTCAGCTAGTTACCAATTTTTATTGCCTATATGCATGTCATGTTTTGGTGCCAACTTTGGAGGATGTGTTAGTGTGTGTCACATGTTGGATTCAATATGTTGTGAAGAATTTGGATCCCCTCTTTCTCCTAGAGTGGATTGCAATGGAAATTTTTGGTTCGAGTGGCTTATTTTATGCAATGTATTTTACATTGTCTGCGGTCGACCCTCAACTAGGTTTTTGATGATCTAACTTGTATTTAAGGAGTGCAGATTTATGGGTTGTATAGGGGATACAATATGAATCGATGTGAAATGGATGTGAATGATGTGAAAGTCTATTCGATATTGCGAATGTGTGAAAGTCAATTTGGGAATAACTTTGAAGGTGATATATTCAGTGTGACAGTGTTCTGAGAATATGGTAGAGTGTTAGATATGTTTGCCATGATATTGGTCAATTGACACATATGTTCAAGGATAATTTCATGATCAGGAGATTCTTCTCATATAAGTTATGCTATTTTTTTGTTGGAAGATAGTGAGTCTCTTGGAAACTCTTTGTATCTTTCCCTAAAGAAATGAGCCTTAGTTGTGCAAGTCCATGAATCTTTCCCGAAGGTAGTGCACCTTAGTCTTGCAAATCCATAAAGTGCATGATACACCTTCGCAGTGAGCCTAAAACATTGTAATCAATTTAATTTATAATGTGAGTATGATTCTCACCGTGGTTTTTCCTTGTTGGGTTTCCAACATAAACCTAGTGTTCATTTGTTGATGGTTGATGTTTTTTAGTATTGTTATAGTTTAAAAGCACTGAGATTTGATGGCATAAATTTTTCTTATTGGAAGGACATGATGGAGTCTTATTTGGAAACTTTACTGAGTGGAATTTGGGAAATTGTCAAATCTGGCTATACACCTTCAATGAATGGAACTCAGACTCCAGATGAAGTTAAGAATCATGAGAATAATGTAAAGGATAGAACTGTAATTATCATTTTTTTAGGTGATGCAATATTTGCCAAGGTTACCAAATTAAAAGAAGCCAAAGAAATCTGGAACAAGTTAAGTCAAGCATATAAAGGAGATCCTAAGACGAAGCAAGCTAAGTTGATGAATCTGAAATAGAAATATGAATGTCAAGAGATGGTTGATGATGAAGGTGTTTAAAGTTACATACATAGGGTACATGAGATTTTAAATACTATCAAAGGTGTTGGTGGAAATCTTGAAGAAGGTGATGTTGTGAGAAATATTTTGTTGACTTTGCCTAAGCCTTACAAGCCTAATAAGTGTGCTATTGAAGAATGTCATGATTTAGATAAGTATACTATTGATCAACTCCTTGGATCACTATTTTACTATGAAATATTTGAGATGGAAGATATCAAAAGAGAAAGAAAAGAGGTTGCATTGAATATTTCAAGGATAGCTAAAGATGAACCGGAAGCAAGTGAAAATATGCATGAGATCGAAGCAAAATTTGTGAGAAATCTGAAGAGAGAAACTAGAAAATACAAAGGTAAACTAAAATTCTTTAATTGTGGAAAAAAAAATCATTTTGATTCTAAATGTATGTATAAGGAAGACTACAAGAGATCTAATGATGATGAGAAGAAGGGTAGACTCAAAAGATATAACTCAAAGAAAAGGATAGATGATAGAGATAAAGGAAAAAGGAGCCTATGTTCTATGGAGACACATTCATTTGAGGATGAAGATGATGATGACTCAAATGAATAATCTTTGTTTCTTACTATAGAAGAAAAGAAAGAAGGAAATGTCCAAAAGATCAACAAGAGTGCAGAATAGTAGAAATTTAGTAAGTGAAAAGACGACATTACATGCCAAAGTGGAACCAAAATCTTATATCATTAACTTTAGATGCTCAAATAATATTGTCATTGATAAAGAGAAGTACATTAGTATTGAGAAGTATGATGGAGGATCAGTGAAATTTGCAAGAGAAGAAGTTGAACCTATTTGTGGGATAGGAAGCATTACAATTGATGGTAAGCATAAAACTGAGGATGATTATTATGTTCAAGATCTAAGACATAATTTATTGAGTGCTATTCAGATGTGCAATAAAGGTTATGAAGCCACATTCAATAAGTGAAAAGATAAATTTGGGAGATTGGCTGCAGAAGGTGTTAGGAAAAGTGAAAATGTCTACTATATAAAGGATAAGAGTGGGAGGAAATGTTTTCTTGCATATAGAAGTAAATGTTGGTTATGACATAAACGGATGGGACATGTCAATTTTGATAACATTGTGAAGATTAGTACTACTAAAGTTGTAAGAGATTTACCAAGATTTATCAAAACTACAGATGTGTGCAGGGAATATCAACTAGGAAAGTAGACAAAGAAGAGATTCAAGAACAAGGAATATTCTACTTCTAAACCTTTGTTGATTCACACAGATCTTTGTAGACCTACTAAGATAAAAGGATTCAACATAGAAATGTACTTTATGTTGCTTATTAATGATACTCTAGGATGACATGGGTTACATTCTTTAAATAAAAAGTTGAAGCCTTTGAAAAGTTTAAAGTATTCAAGTCAATGGTTGAAAATAAAGTAGATGCTAAAATCAAGTGTTTAAGGTCTAATAGAGGTGAGTTTACTTCAAATGAACTTGATAATTTCTATGAAAAAAATATGGAATTAGAAGGCATTTTTCTACCCCAAGAGTGTTGGCAAGAGACACTGTACATGTCATCCGATGTTGTCATTGATGGCAACTAAAGTAAGATATTCTATCTGCACTGTGTGATTTGATCCTACCGGAAGTCATAATGAAGAGTTGGTTAAGTCTAGTGAGATAGAACAGAGAATATGATAGATCAGTATTTTGGTTGGCATTTCATTTCGGATAAATATTTTGTGTTGCGGAGCTAGAGAAGATAGTTAGATGTCTAGATTACCTTATTCCAGAATCTTAACCTCTATTGATGATTGATGTGTGAGTTAGAAGATCTAGTGTACAAGTTTTTGGGCTGAACAGTGTGGTATGGACAACTTGGATAGTTGATCATTGTGTGGAATTAGTAGAGTAAGTTTCATGATTATTTTTGTGATCAAGGATGTTTAGCCGACATCTGGGAAGCATGTGGAAAATTATTTTTGGTATACATATGCATTAGAGTTTGGATTGAGCTGACTATGTATGCATGTTTCATTATTTGGATACTATTCTTGGCCGACATGATGATTGTAGCATGTTGTGAATATTCAAGGCATACTTATTGGAGGTGTTTCATGTTCGAGGTGTTGGTTTAAGTCCATACTATGTCTTAGCCGACATTGTTTTGGTCCGCATGTAATTGTAGTGTGTGTGGTTATATTCTTATAATTTGTGATGTGTGTTGAGCCGAACTTGAAATATAGGTTGATGATATTTATAAATAAATAAAATACTCATGTGAGAGAGGTATCTGTGTGTGCGAATAATGCTTTGATCTTTCGGAAGTAGTGAAGAAGTGCGAAGGAGCAGTATATGTGTTATGTGCTTAACCGGAACTATAACCAGACATGAGGAGATGCTATTTTATAAGTTCATGATCTTCCGGATGTAATCTGAATGTTTTTGTAAGATAGTGAGTCTTCCTAAGGGTTGTAGCTCTCCTTGTTATGTGTTTTGAGAAGTGAGTTCTAGGTAGTGTGTCTGAATGTATGTGCATTCCCCATTGTAATATTTCATATACTTCTAATAGGGTATCATCATATTGTGGGTAGGTTCCCACCGTGGTTTTTCCCGTAACTGGGTTTTCCAGGTATAAATCTTGGTGTTATGGTATTGTTGTTGATTGCTTTGTGTTTCCCTCATCTCTCTTTTGTTCATTTTCATTAAGTGATTGAAATAATGAGTTAAGAATGTTAAGAAATTCTAAACACTGATTCACCACCCCTCTCAGTGCTCCTTGATTCCAACAATTGGTATTAGAGCCTAGTTCCTCAAAATAAGCCTAACAACTTGATGAGGATACAGGAAGGTGAATCAATGGATTCTAGTAGTATTAAACATTAACTTATTGTGGCACTTGAGGATCTTGATCAATCCCAAGCTGAGGTCTGACAAATGAAAATGAATCTTAAGGATGCTCATAACTTCATCCAGTCATTGAAAGATTAGTTGAACAAGTTAGGAAAGAAGAGAAAGGAATGTATTGATAAGATAAAGGAGAAAGAAAGCCAAAGCATTGATGACTAGGCCTTGAAAGAAAAGACAAAAGAATGTGAGAAATTTTGCTAGAGACAATGCAGTTCAAAAGAATGAGATGGAATCTATTGTGATAAAATTGACAAAGGAGATTGAGGAAAGGAAGAAGAATGATGAGAATCTTGCTTAGTTATTGAAAGACAAATCTAATGAATGTTGCAGATTTGATTGTGAGAATGGCCAACTGAAGCTTGACTTGTAAGAATCCAGACAACATGAGGAAGAGATTGGAAAGTAGAACCTTCTTCTTAGATATGATCTTGAAGTTGCAAATGAGTACAAGGAGAAGTTCAGGATCAACTCAGCCAAAATCAATGAGATGCTTGAAAGTTAGAAGAGTGAAGATGACAAGCGGGGACTTAGATTTGAGAAAGGTGAAAGCTCTGGATTTGGTCAAAGAAGTCCTAAGTCTCAACATCAGAAGAACGAAGCTAAAAGGTCTCTAGTAAGGCAACCTAATGCTCATAAGTTCGATGGTAGCTATTTTGTTTGCAATAAATTTGGTCACATGGCTAGTCAATGCAGAAATAGAATATTTCATAATGGTTCATCTTTCTTCAGTCAATGTTTTAAATGCAACAAGTATGGGCACAAGTCAAATGAATGCAGAAGTATGATAAATAACTTTCCAAATAGAAAGAATGTCAAATGTTATGCATGTGGTAGGTTTGGACATGTTTCTAACCAGTGCAGATCAAGAGGAAATCAAGGAAATTTTAGGCCTAGACAAGGAAATGTGATATGCTACAATTGCAACAAATCCAGTCATATTGCAAGGTTTTGTAGAAGCAGATATATAAATAGAAATGGTTTGACAAACAAGAATAGGAATGTGTAATTAGATGAAAAAGGGAAAGCAAAAATTGAGGAGATCTGAGATCATATGAAGAAGACATGGGTTAAGAAGAGTGATTCAGATACTAGAAATGGGTTCACACTTGATTATGATGCTGCAAATTCCTTCAGGAATTAGATTGAGGCTTCTGGCCTAAGGGGAGTCTTCATGCAGATCTTTTCTCCCCTGTTGGATGTTGGTGCTAGAAGATCAACAAATTGTCAGAAGTTGTATTATGATGGTGCAACTATTTTTGACGGATTTCCAGAAGAGTTTGATGAAATTGAAGAGCCACAAAAGATTTCTTGAAGAATTGTCTATGTATGTAGGGTCTCCAGAAGTCTCTGCTCCCAAGCCTAGATAATCAAGAAGCTCTACACCCTCCTCTAGTCCTCATAAACCTACAAGCATAGTAAAATCTCTATTCAAGCCATCTGACAAAGGTGTGAAGAGGAAGAAAGTAATATTTGTGACTATGAAGGATGATGAGGAGATAGAGTCGGATGAAGCTATGAAGGAAGTGAAGAAAAAGGGCACTAAAGATGCTAAAGTTACCAAGGAGAAGCCCTCTAGTGGTGAGAATCCCAATAAGAAACCAAAGACTGGTTCAGATCAATCCGATATGACTGTCAGAAAAGTGAAGGAATCCATCACTGAGCAAAGTAATCTCAAGCTACTTTTTGAGTATTATGAGTTACTTGATGATGTTAGTAAGAGTTCATTGGAAGATGCAACTGTAGAATATTTGAGTAAATTCATTAGCATTCTTGTAGAAATACTAATATAAATTCCTAAAAGCTTATATGATGTCTTGGAAATGAGGAGAGTAAGTGCTCAAGTTGAGGATGAAAAGTTAAGAGAGCTTATCTTGGTTAATATATGTTCAGTAATATCTAAGGAAGAAATTAATAGAATTCTGAAAGAAGCCAAAAGGAATTTTGAAGCAAAAAGAAGGTTAATAAGCTCGTGATTGGGCAAACTAAAGAAGACATGAAAGATACAGAGAGGATCTCGAGATCAGATTTTTTTCTCAAAAACCAAAATGAAGTTGTTCTTAAGAAAACTAAGGATGATTCTCCTAAATCTAGTTGGGAAGCTCAGAGAATGTCATCCCAAGGTGATCAAACAAAGGTTGATACTCCTTCTATTCTGGAAGTGCAAATAGTTGATCAGGTAGAAGTGAATGTTTCGGAAGAGGCTAAAGATGAGGATGTCGCAGATAAGGGTGAAGGAGAAGCAGGAAAATAAAATGAGGATAAGGATACTCAGAATCCTCCCGTTGACATTGATAATTCTTCTAAGGCAATTGAGAAGGGTGATGCATAGAAGGTTGAAGAGAAGGAGAAGGTTGAAGTTAAAGTTGAAATTGATATTGGGGGGAAAATAACTGAAGCAAGAGACACTACAAGCACAGTGAAAGGGGCCACACACCAAGGATTATTGGAATCAATGAACTAGGGCTCTGCAAGCTATAGAAAGGATCCACAAGATTCACCAATAGAAAAATAGGTCCATGCGGTTCTGGTGTTCTAAGTTAGAAAACTATCTCAAAATCCAGAAGCGATAACTTGCTAGAAAATGATCCAAATGTTTCGCAGTTTTGAGAAAAGGAAGATGATCATGATAAAAAGAAAAATCCAGCTCTACAATATCTGGTGAGCAAATGCAAGAAAATGCATAAAGAAATGTTGAAACTGCAAAACGAGAACAAACTGAAAAAGAAATATTTTTGGTTGATGCAAGATTGCCAAGAACCAGGGATTCTCCTCCATCAGACATCCGAGGTTGTTAAAAAAAAAGTGAGTCCCTCAATTTGTTGGGGTCAGAGGAAAACCAAGGTGGTCTACCTCTGCCTGAGAAATCCAAGATGAATCTTCAACTAGTCTTTCCTTCCACTTCACAAGATACTCTTTGTACTGACTACTCTGGGTACTACGCCTTATCTTACTGTCCAAAATTTCTTCAATCTACTCTGGTTCCTTCTAGCGAAATTATTTCTCCAAGTCTATAATAATGTCTTCACTAAATTCTGATTCATGATACTGATGTAGATCTGCAATGTTGAATATAGGTGAAATACTCAAATTATCTGGTAGCTCCACTTCATATGCATTTCTGGAACTGAATTTCCTCAAGATCTTGCAAGGTCCAAACTTCCTCATCTACAACTTGTTATAGGTTCCAACTGGAAATATTTATTTTCTTGGATACACCATTACTTCATCGCCAACTTCAAATTCCTTATGTCTCATCTTCTCATTTTCTTTCTCCTTATACTTGTTGTTCATATCCTCCAAATGTTGTTTAACCTGAATATATAAGGCCTTCATATTATCTACAAACTCTTTTGCATTTGTACTTTGCTTTTCTTCTTTTCTAATATCTCTCAATTCTGATATACCTCTAGGGTGTGCTCTAGTAACAATCTCAAAAGGTTTTCTTCTAGTACTCCTATTCACTGAGTTATTGTATGCAAACTCTGCTTGTGCAAGAATCAAATCTCAACTTCCGGTTTTCTCTCCAACTAAGCATCTCAACAAATTTCCCAAGCTCTTGTCTACTACTTCTATTTGTCCATCAATCTATGGGTGAAAAGTAGAACTAAATTCCAAATTTGTATTCATCTTCTTCCAAAGTGTTCTCCAAAAATAACCAATAAACTTAGTGTCTCTGTCTAAAACTATGATCTTAAGTATTCCATGTAATCTCACTACTTCTTTGAAAAATAGGCCAGCTACATGCACTGCATGTGATGTCTTCTTACAAGGTATGAAATGAGCCATCTTCAAGAATCTATCCACTACCACAAATATAGAATCATTACCTCTTTGCGTCTTAGGTAATCCAAGTATGAAATACATGCTTATATCCTCCCAAGGTCTCTCTAGTACTGTCAAAGGTGTATACAATCCCACATTCTAAATACTACATTTTGCAACTTGACAAACTCTACAACTCTGCATAAATTTCCTAACATCCTTATGAATCTGAGGCCAAAAGTAATGTTCACTCACCAATGCTACCATTTTGTCAATACTAAAGTGTCTGACTAATCCTCCACTATGCTTCTACTTAATGAGATTCTCCCTCATAGAACTCTTGGGTATGCACAACTGAACTCCTTTGAATAACATCCCATCTTGAATGAAATAATCCAACCATTTTCTTCTATCTACCATAACCAGTGCTCTACATGTTTTCCAAGGCTTTGCAAAATCCGGATCATCATCATACAAGGTCTTCAACTCTTCAAAGTATGATACTGTCACTCTCATCTCTATCAACAAATTCCTCCTCCTACTCAATGCATCAACAACTTTCTTTGACTTCCCACTCCTATGCTTCAACACAAAGGTGTAACTCTAGAAAAATTCTACCCATCTCATATGTCTCTGATTCAACTTACTCTGACTATACAAATACTGCAAATATTGATGATCAGTATAAAATTCCTTAGGCAATAGGTAAATGTCCTAATCATACACCGAATATCTCCTCCTGACATCATTCAAATTCTCACTAAAATAAGATATTTCTCTCCATTCTTGACTTAATACGGCTCCAATTTCATTCCCACTTGCATCACAGTCCACTTGAAATACTTTGTTGATATCTAGTAAAGCTAACACAAGTTGTTTAGTGACCTTCTACTTCAATAATTCAAAACTCTTATTTGCTCTCGTTGTCCATTTGAATTATTTCCTATCTCCTCTCATTGTCTCAGTCATAGGGATACAAACTGAACTGAAATTCCTGATAAAATTCTGGTAGAAACTAGCCAATCCATGAAATGATCTTACCTCTCCAATGCTTTCCGGTGTAGGCCATTCAACAATTTCTCTTACCTTCTTAGTGTCCATCTTCAATCCATCCATAGATATTACAAATCCCAAATAGACCAACTCTTCCTTTATGAAAATACACTTATTAAGATTTATCAACAACTTCTCCTCTCTCAACCGTTGTAAAACTTGTTATAAATGCAACAAATTCTCCTCTTTAGTCTTACTAAAAATCAGGATGTCATCCAAATATACAATAACAAACTTACCCAAGATTTTATTCAATACCTCATTCATCAACCTCGTGAAAGTACTTAGTGCATTAGTCAACCCAAAAGGTATCACCAACCATTCATACAATCCCTCATTTGTATTGAATGTTGTCTTACATTCATCTCCTTCTCTGGTTCAGATCAAATGATATCCACTCTTAAAGTCTATCTTTGTATAATATTTCGCTCCACTCAAACAATCCATTATGTCATCCATCCTCAGTAAAAGAAACTGGTAATTCACTGTGATCCTGTTTATTGCTCTGGAATCGGTACACATCCTCCATTCTCCATTCTTAGGTGCTAACATTGTTGGTACTGCATAAGGACTCAGACTTTCTCTGATCAAACCTTTCTTTAGCAATTCCCACACTTGTCTATTCAATTCTTCATTCTCTATCGATGTCATTTGGTGTGCAACTTTGTTAGCCAAACTAGCTCCAAGAATTGGGTCCATGCAATAACTAATACCGCTCACAGGTGGTAATCCATCAGGCACATTATCTAAAATGATGTCTTTGTATTCTATCAACAACTCCTTTATCTCCTTCAGTTCTTCTTCTTCATGTTCTAGGTTCTCAGTCTTCCTAGGAACTAAGGCAAAACACACATTCTCATGTCTCATTTCATCTAGTAATTTCCTTCCATGCACCAAACAGATTCTAGCATTCATACAGACTTCACTCTTCAGGGGCTCCTCCAAGGGTAACAAGGTTTTCTTCATCCCATTTGCTACAAAAGTGTATATGTTCTTTCTTCCATCATGTATTACCTATCTATCAAACTGCCTAGGTCTTCCCAACAAAACATGACAGATATCCATAGGCATAATATCACACAAAACTTCATCATGATAACTTCCAATTTTCAATTTCACCAAGCACTGCTCACTTACTAACAACTTATGATCATCCCAAATCCATGCTATCTGATAAGGCTTAGGGTGTTTCAATCTTTCCAAATTTTATTTATTCACCATTTATTCTGAAACAAGATTATCTGAACTACCACTATCAATAACTACTTTACAACACTTACCGGATACTTTACATCTGGTCTTGAACAAATTTCTTCTCTGCAAGGGTTCCTCATCTTCTCTAGTATGACACAAAGCTCTCCTCATAATCAACAGTCCTCCATATTCCAGTTTGTTAGTCAATCTGATGGGGATTTCTTCCACCAATGTTGTTCTCCCAGTGTTCTCTATTTTCTTACATTCGAAAGCATGATGTCCTTCTCCTCCACACTTAAAGCAAGTTCCTCTAAAGACTCTCTTATCTTGTCTCATGTCATCTTTTCCAAACAATTCATTCTAGTAACCATGAGGTTCTCTTCTCCAGTAGAAATTTTTGTCATCTTTCTGATATGAACTGCCATCTTTACTTACGTCTTTGTCCTTGTTCTAATCTTCACAAGTTCCTCTTCCTCTGGAATATCCTTCACCTCCTTGAAATCTTCCTTTGGAAAACCTTCCACCTCTATCTCTTTGTCTTTGCTCATGTCTTGTGTTCAACTTCTCTTTTTCTTTCAGGGCATATTGGTAAGCTTCTTCAACACTCTACAACTTGATCAAACTGAGTTCATCCTGTATAGACATCCACAATCCATTCAAATATCTTGCAACTTGTTCAACCTCATTATCGACATGTCTGGATCTAATATTCAACTTGTAGAATGCTTCGGTATACTCCTTCACACTAGATTATTTTTGCTTCAAGTTTTGTAACTTCTGGAACAGATTTACTTGATAATTAGCATGCATAAATGTGGATTTTAACTTAGCAACCATCTGCTCCCATAATTTGATCTTCTCTTTACCTCTTCTTTGTATATTAACCTACAAATGTTACAACCAAAGAGGTGCATGACCTTTCAACTAGATATAGTCATATTTCACCTTTCTTTCCTCTACAATGTTCTCAAAATTAAAATACTTCTCCGTCTCCGAGACCGAATCCATTAATTTATCTAAATCCAATTTTTCATCATACTCTAATGGGGTAAAATGGGGTTTAGCATTAGCCCTACTCAAAATCCTCAAGAATCTCTCTTCATCTGGATTGATTGCTAGTGGATTTGCTTCTTGTTCTATTTGTGCTTCTTCTTCTTCTTCTTTGCTCACATCTTCAATATGTCGGCCACTTCTCTGGGCTATCTCAACAACTTCTAGCTGGACTACAATTCCTCTCAAAATTTCCCTCACAGTAGGGTCTACATTCTCATGCGCTACACCATTCCTATTTCCTCTTCACACCATCTTCACGCCAATCCTCTACAACTTTAGATCGGATCCATAGTTCACCACCCCGTGATAAAATTTCAAGACAACTCAATCTTCGGAACGAAACCTAGCTTTGATACCACTTGGTGTAGGTCACCGGTTAAAAGGGACCGCAAAGAGATCAATATGGACTGGGCAGCAAGAGTAAACACAATAAAAACAAGAGGATATGATGGAGGCAATGCAAAACTGAAGGAATTAGATCATGAAAACTAATTACAGATAATCGGTAACATCCAGGATACAAGACTTGTCTCAATGGCCCACTACATACATGCTCAATTATAGAATTGGTCAGCTTCAGAACTCTAATTCTTAAGATATGTCTTCTATGATCTATTTGATGAATTATGATTCTAAATTACATATCAAGAGGTATCTGGGTTGGCCCAAGAGGGATCAAATGCTGAAGAACAAGATAAAACGTGTAAAACCACCAGGTCAGTATCCACCAAAGAGATTCCTCCATAAAATCCAAAGGATGAAGTACGGATCAGGGGAAAGGTCATCCACACACCAAAGAACATTGGAATCAACGAACTAGGGCTCCACAAGCTACAAAAAAGATCAACAAGATTCACCAATAGCAAAATAGGTCCAGGAGGTTCTGGTGTTCTAAGGTAGAAAACTATCTCGAAATCCGAAAGCGATAACTTGTTGGAAAATGATCCAAACGTTCTGCAATTTTGGGAAAAGGAAGATGATCATGATAACAAGTAAAATCTAGCTCCACAAGATCTAATGAGCAAATGCAAGAAAATGTAGAAAGAAATGTTGAAACTACAAAAAAGGAACAAATTGAAAAAAAATGTTTTTCGTTGATGCAAGATTGCCAAGAACAGGGGATGCTCCTACATCTTCATTTGCTCAGGCCAAGGCAAGTGAGGATTTTCTGAAATCTCACATAGAAGACAATGAGTTGCTTACCCTGGCATCCAATTTTCTTGAAAATTTAATGCCCACATTTGAGAAGAACACATCTGACACTCCATCCAAACAGCTAAAGAGTTCTCATTTTGAGTCATTAGAGAAGTCAGCTGAAGTGAAGGTCTGCAATGAGTTTAATGCCAAGAGGCTCATGACATTGAAGAGAATGATTGTTTATGATAGAGTTGCATTAGATACTTGTATTAAGAGCATTCAAGATGTATTATCTGAAGGAGGTAACATTTATAAATCATGTCTATCATTGTCAAAGTTCACCGAGGATATTGAGAAGAGCTCCAAAGAGCATGAGGAGAAATTAGCCGAAATATCTCAGTCACTTAATCCTTTGTTGGTTTCTTTGAACAGTAAATAAGATTAGGTAATATCTTTACTTGACAAGATCAGGAGCCTAAGCCATGAAAGGAAACAATCATTGGTAGAGTTGGAGAACTACAACATCACATCACTCCCAAGCTGGACATTATGCTAAGTGCATTGAAGGATGCTCAAGATGCTCAGGCTGCCAATGAACCTTCAGACCTTAAGTTGGAAGAGACGTAAGCCTATCTATTTAGTGATCATGTATCTATCTTGGAGAGTGTCAAGAAGGGTTGGGATAGCCATTTGGGTTCATTGAAGAACACTTTTGTAGATATCTTCAAGTTTTTATAAGGTATGTATGTATATACGCCTCTGTATAGAATTTTGTGTAAAATTTTGGTTTCCAGATCCCTATCTTTGTCATTGATGTCAAAGGGGGAGTGTAGAGTAGTGAAAAATGTTGTATTCATCTTAGGGAGAGTTCCAAAATTTTGGAATGTTGGATCTTTGAATTTTTGCAATATATATATGTTGGTACTGATTTTGACACTTAGTCATTTTTCACTAAGTGTTGCCATCAATGCCAATGGGGGAGATTGTTGGAAAGAGACACTATACAAGTCATTTGGTGTTGTCATTGATAGAAACTGAAGCCAGATATTCCATT
This sequence comes from Cryptomeria japonica, assembly GCF_030272615.1. Lineage (NCBI taxonomy): Eukaryota > Viridiplantae > Streptophyta > Pinopsida > Cupressales > Cupressaceae > Cryptomeria > Cryptomeria japonica. The sequence continues at coordinate 95,477,280 of NC_081407.1, read as the reverse complement.
TGCAATGAGTCATTTGATCCTATCGGAAGTTAGAATGAAGAGTTGGTTAAGCCGAGTGAGTTAGGACAGAGTATTCAACAAAATGCAGTATTTTGGTTGACATTTCATTTTGGCTAAATATTTTGTGTTGTGAAGCTAGAGGAAGATAGTTAGATGTCTGGAGTACCTTATTCCAGAATCTTAGCCTGAGTGATGATTGACGTGTGAGTTAGAAGATCCGGTGTACAAGTTTTTGGGTTGAACAGTGTGGTATGGGCATCTTGGATAGTTAATCATTGTGCGGAATTAGTGGAGTAATTTTGGTGAAATTTTTTGTGATTGAGGATGTTTATCCGACATCTGGGAAGCATGTTAACAATTCTTTTTGGTCCACATATGCATTGTAATTCGGATTGAGCCGACCATGTATGTACGTTTCATTATTTGGATAGTGTTCTTGGCCAGCATGTTGCGGATGTTTGAGGCATAATTCTTGGAGGTGTTTCATGTTCGAGGTGTTGGTTCAGGTCCATACTATGTCCTAGCCTACATTTTTTTGGTCTTCATGCAATATTGTAGTGTGTGTGGTTATATTCTTGTAGTTTGTGATGCATGTTGAGCTGACCTTCAAATAAAGGTTGATGATATGTATAAATAAATGCAATACTCATGTGAGATGGGTATTTGTGTGTGTGAATAATGTTTTGATATTTCAGAAGTAGTGAAGTAGTGTGAAGAAGGGTGAAGAAGTGCGAAGGAACAATATATGTGTTATGTGCTTAACCGAAACTATAACTAGGCATGAGGAGATGCTATTTTATTAGTTCATGATCTTCTAGATGTAATTCAAATGTTTTTGTAAGACAGTGAGTCTTTCCAAGGGTTGTCCTTGTTATGTGTTTTGAGCAATGAGCTCTAGGTAGTGTGCCTGAATACATGTACATTCTCCATTATAATATTTCATATACTTCTAACTAGGTATCATCATATTGTGGGTAGGTTCCCACCATGATTTTTCCCTTAATCAAGTTTCCACGTATAAATATTGGTGTTATGGTATTGTTGTTGATTGCATTGTGTTTTTTCCTTTCTCTTTTGTTCATTTGCATTAATGGTCGAAAGAACAAGCTAAGAATGTTAAAAATTGCAGAACACAGATTCACCCCCCCTCTCAGTGTTCCTTGATTCCAATAAAGAATCCCTTAACAGTATGGAGTTGTAGAAAGAGAGGATAGGACTACTATTGAGATGGCTAAAACTATGTTGAAAGATGATAACTTGGCTAATGTGTGTAGGAAAGAAATTTTGCATACCGTTGTCTATATTCTTAAAATGGTACAAGTAAGAGTAAATCATGCTAAGAGACCTGATGAGTTTTTGGAATAGAAGACACCCTACTATGAAGTATTTCAAAATCTTTGGAAGTAGGTGCTATATCAGAAGAGATGAAGATGATCTAGAAAATTATGATATCAGAGCAAATGACGGGATATTTATGAGATATGTTGTATAAATAGAAAGACCTATTGGTGTTACAACAAGAGATTAAACAAGATAGTAAAAATTAAAATTGTAAAAGTTTGTGAAGAGTGGGTTCAAACTACCTCTGAACTTGAACTAGAGACTGAATTTGAGATTATTTTGATTGCTCTAGAAGAGAAGGTTGATCTGAAAGGCAATGATGAAAAAGAGACAAATGAAGAAGAAAAATAACTTGAGCAAGTATCTAGGACTCCATCCAGATATGTATGAAAGAACCATTCAAAAGATCAAAATATTGGATACAAAAATAAAGATGTTCAAACAAGAAGAAGTGTAGCAAAAGCCAATTTTTATTTTCTTTCACAAGTGGAACCAAATTCTTATGAGGAAGCAAGTAAAGAAAATAGTTGGATAGAGCCAATGGAAGAAGAGCTGAAACAAATATAGAAAAATCAATCATGGGAGATACTACCTAGACCACTGGACAAAAATGCGATAAAAACTAAGTGGGTGACCCTAAATAAGCTAAATTAACAAGGACAAGTCACAAAAAACAAGGCAAGGTTGGTATGTAAAGGTTATTCACAAGTTGAAGGAATTGATTTTGAGGAAAATTTTGCTCCAATAGCTAGGAAGGAAGCTATAAGAATGTTTCTTTCTTTTCTTCTTATAAGAAATTCAAGGTGTATTAGATGGATGTTAAGTCAATCTTTCTAAATGGATAACTTGAAGAAGAGGTATATGTTGAATATTTAGATAGGTTCAAGTTATCATAAGATCCAGATATGGTTGTAGATTAAAGAAGGCATTATATGGTCTCAAACAAGCACCTATGACTTTGTATGCTAGATTGGATAGATATATGTTACAACAAAATTTCAAAAAAGGTATTGCTAACAACGATCTTTACTTGAAGGTTGAAGGTAACAAGCTACTGATTCTTGTTGTTTATGTTGATGATATTATATTTGGAGGTGTAGTATCATAAAATTGTGACCCCTACAATTTTAACCACATTTTGGGTCCTCACCTTGGCGACGACATCTCCTTCCCTAACCGAGACCTATTTCTACATTTTCAAGCCTTCACTCTTTCTTCTTCATGACCCATGTCATCTCTAGAACCTATCTGGGCCCCAAAATAGGGAAGGAAAGGGGTGTGGTGCCCCTATCCTAGGGGGACAGGGGCGTGGTCACCCCTATCCCCACCTCTTAGGGTGGCCCTACGTTAGGTTTGTCCGATCTCCTATGCACAATTTATCTTAGGGGTTTGCAATTCCTCTTTGTCGGCCTTCATTGGTTGAAAATTAATCCTTGAGGCATGTATAAAAATAAATTCAATATCCTCATCCAGGAAGGCCAGATGAAAAATGCATGATAGGGGATCATAGGCATAAGGAGAAGATACAAGATTTCAAGGTCATCATCAAGCATTCAGGTCTTCTTCATTCATCCATGGGAGCAACATTACAACATTCATTTGCAAGCATGTGTGTGTTAGGTTTTTGTCATGTTACATTCCATTTCATACAATTTGTGGTTACATTCAAGAAGCAAAGCAATTATCATCAACAAGTTTTAGATCTACAAGGTATACATTTCTATTGTTTGCATTCAAGCATTTGCAATTACTTTCTTTCAAGGTTGATACATCGACCGGGGTTTGATTGAGGTAAACCCCTATCCACAACCATTCAACTTCTCTTTTATATGTGTAGGTTGTAGGTGCGCAACTATAATTGCAGGTTTGGGCTTTATTTGTAGAGATGAAAGAACCCTTTTTGTTTCATGGATTTTGTGGTGGACCATGTACATTCCCACCATGCTCTTGACAAATTTTCTCCAAATATACAGGTCTGATCTGCATCAGTCTAATTAGCTCAAATCCGAAGTTACAATGTGATCCCTAATTGGTAGTTCTTCATTTCACTCATTTCTATATAGTCAACAAGTCAACTTTCTCATTTATAAAAGAGGATAAATCACACTTCAACCACTTGCAATCCACTCAGAATTCACATCCTTGTTTCACTCGAATTTGGATCTAGCAGATTCAACCCCTCTTTTGAATGTAAAGTTCATTTCCAAGTGAAAATCATCCTACTGGCTTCCTTTCTCTCTCCTAGGTGGGGAGTCACTAGGATCCAATTATCCACTTTACAAAAGGAAATGATGATCTATGTAAGGAGTTTATAGAAGAGATGCAGAAGGAATTGAAATGTCAATAATTGGTGAACTATCATTCTTTCTTGGTTTCTAAGCTACACAGTTAGAAGATTAAATTTTTATTTCTCAAGCCAAATATATCAAAGGGGTGCTAAAGAAGTTTGAAATGGAGAACTGTAAACTAGTTATAACTGATGAATACTAAGAGGGTGGGGGGGGGTAAATTAGTATACCCAAAAACTTAAACAAACTCTTGAGCAGTTTAACTACAGACCGGTGTAGCATATTAAACAATAAACCGGTTAAAACATAAACAAGCCAAATAGAAAATAAAGCATTCACCCATAGAAGCACAATCACCATAACACAAGATATTTTGACATGGAAACCCAAATGGGAAAAACCACGGTGAGTAAAAATCACAAGTCAACTATCTATAGAATAGTAAACAGACCGATTAAGGTCAGACCGGTTAAGGCCTTACAACGTTCTTCACCAGAACAGATCCTGTTAGGAATCTAGACTCTATTAGGAGATAAGTCCTGCTAAAGACTACCCTATTAGAGGATTTCAGATCCACAAATGTGAACCACCTTGTTAGAGGATTTACAATAGGCTTGGTTGGGCCTACCCGATTAAGGGTTTCAGACTTGTCGAAGATATTAGTAATCAACAAGTGAATGATCTAGACAGTAGCACAGAATGCTTGATTAGATCCCTGATAGCTCCCTGTTAATGCATTCTAGCATTACTTTAGTCTTCTATATTTTGCACTCTCTATCTATCTTGTGAGATACCTTTTCTCGCACAGACCTAATCTTTTCTCCAACTTTTGCACACAACAACTAAAATAAAACCCTAGACATGATGTCCTCATATAGGAACCTAATTTCAAATCAGTCCAATAAGATTAGACTACAATTTCCTAGGTATAGTGCATCTAGACACATTTGGTAACACGACACAGAAACACTGCCAAAGTGTCAGTGGATGATAACTCATAACACATTACAATTATATCAGTTTAATACAATATACCAATTACTGGTTGACAAATGAAGACTGGAAAATTGGAACATAGTGTTCCGATCAAAAGATTTACTACCACTTAGGGTCTTCATTCCGCTTGAGATCTTCATACCGCTTGGGGTCTTTGGTCATGCTTTGACCGGTAAGCATCTTCTATTAGCATTATGAGAATCAATATGAGGACATAATGACATTGTATGTTGTCATTGATGTCAATATGTTGCAAAGGTGTGAACCGGCATTTGTACCAAAGTGAAGCGGTGTGCTTGTTCAAGATGAACCGGCATATGGTTATGGGAACCGACATATGGAAGCGTTGTATGACTACTGGTTGGTAGTCTCAGCTTTAGGGTTTCTGGTTGAAGTGCTTCAAGCCTATGTGGCTAAACTGGTGACTTTGTGCAATGAGGTAGCATGATAACAAAGAACAAGATCGTGTAGCCACGTAAGCCTTGTGTGCATGAAGATCTTGTCTATCCACCTCGGGAATATGAGAAGACTGTAAAATGGCAATAACATGTGACGGGTTATCAGCCACCATGGAAATGGCAGAAAATGAACGATGGAGATTAATGCAATATGCTCAATGGTCTGGATTGAACCGTTTGAATTTCTTAACCTATTAGGTTTAGGGTTTAAGGTTTATGCTTCCAACCTAACTATTTTTTATAAGGTCAATGTTGTGACTCTTTCTAGGGTTGTTGGCAAAAAGCTGTGTGTGAGTATCCAAGAGAAAGGATACGTGTTTCTTGCTAGACTAAATTGAGAGAAGTGATACCTGTAGAGTGTAAGTGCAGAAGGAGAAGAGGAGCTTAAGTGCATCTACATTGGCATTGAGTGCTGCTACCAGATCATAGTAATACCTATTGGTCTCTAACCACCTCAACAGTTGGAAAATCCCTTAACAGGGTAGCCTTAACCGGCTTGCTATAAATCCTTTAACAGGGTAACTCTAAGCTACTGAGTTTGAAGTCCTTTATCTATTGAGTTCTTGAAATCCTCTAACAAGGTAACCTTTAACACAGTTTAACCCTTAATCGGGTATTGTAGCCATCTCTTAACCGGGTGATCTCTAACAGGATCGGTTCCTAGCAGAACCTATTGTAATGTCTCTAACCGGACAAGGCTCCTAACAGAGCGGACTTCCAAAGAGTTCAAAAACAGCTTGTGGGTATTCATCCCCATCGCAGTTTTTCCCAATTGGGTTTCCACATGAAAAATATGTGTGTCATGTGCAATGTTTTTATCTTGTGATGCTTTTCTATTGTTTGTCAAGCATATGATGGCTCTATGTTTTATGCCTATCAATAAAACATGTTGAACTAGCTGCTATTATGATCTGATGATAGATTATCTGTTTATGCATAAGGGTGAATTGGTAGTGTAGTCTCAAGTTGAGTGAAAGGCCAAGTGAGTAACTAGTTAATGCTTGCCTCAGACATTCTTAGCTTTACCGGTTGCACTCTATTTCAAACCGGTGTCATTGTCTGCTAGTCTTTTGAAGTGTTTGTTGTCAAACCGGTTTAAGAGAAACTATTTTGTATGTACTGATTCACCCCCCCCTCTCAGTACCGGTTTGGTACTATTTGCTCATCAGTGAGTTATCAATTGGTATCAGAGCCCAATAGGTCCTCTGTGTTATAAGCTTAACCGCTTGAGGTAAAGATCCCAATCAAATGATGAAGAGGGAAGGTCCAAAGTTTAACAGGGAAAATTTCAATATATGGAAAGATAGGATGAAGATATTCATCAGAAGCATGGGTGCTCAACACTGGAGCTATGTTGAGAATGTCTGTGTTTCCCCTACCGGTACTCTCACCGATGACCAAAAGAGAGAGATACAAGAAAATGGGCAAGTCACGGAAGCCCTTATTAGTAGTCTATCTGACATTGAGTTTATTGATGTTTAGGACAAGGTAAATCCCAAAGAGGTATGGGATACTCTTGAAAATATCTATGGTGGTGATGAACATGTAAAATAGGCTAAGGAAGAAATCCTGAGAGGGAAGTTTGAAGATATGCGGATGGTTGAAGGTGAGACCATTCAACAGTATGGAATAAGAATCAAAACCGTTATTGGAGATATCAAGAGTGCAGGTGGTAAAATAGAAGACTTCACTATGGTAAGAAAAGTCCTGAGATCCCTATTGTCGGTCTATGCAATAAGGGTTTCTGCTATTTAGGAGCTGAGATCAATAAACAAGACTAAGGTATCCTTGGACTCCATCATAGCAAAGTTGACAGCCTATGAGCTAAATAGTTTTGATTGCAGTGTTCAAAAGACTGAATCGGCTTTTAAAGCTTCTGCTATTCCATTCAAAAAAGGAAAAGAAGCTAGCACCAGTGGTGAAACAAGACAGAGCAGAGAAATGGATGATGAGGAGATTTTGATGGCATTTGAAGCTCTCCTTGCTTGGAAGCTTCCTAAAGGAACCAGTAAATACAAAGGTAAGCTACCTTTGAAATGCTTTTCTTATAACCAGATAGGACATATTGCTATAAACTATCCTAATGGTGATAACAAGGACAAACCGGAAAGGCTCGGGAAATTCAAAGGAGGAAATCGGAGAAATTGTTTTGTGGCAGTTGATGAAGGTGTCACAGATGAAGAATCAGAGGATGAAGAAAATGAAGATATTGTGTTTGTTGCTGTCAAAGAAGATGTGTCAGACAAGAAGGATCTTGTCTCCCGGTTTGATAACTCCAATGAGTGGATCATTGACAGTGGTTGTTCTCACCATATGACTGGTGACCGGAGTAGGTTTCTATCATTGGAGGAGTATGATGGTGTTGTGGTTCACTTTGGCAATGATGCACCATGCATGGTCAAAGACAGAGGGTCCATCTCTCTAAATGGAAAGAGTAGTGCTAACAATGTGTACTAGGTTGATGGTCTCAGACACAACCTTCTGAGTGTTGCCCAGCTGAATGACAATGGCCTCACTCTGAAATTCAAGAATGGAATTTGTAGAATCAAAGGAAAAGATGGTGAATTGGTGGCCACCGACATGTAGACCAAAGGTAACCTATTTCATCTGAATGAAAATATAAGTACATGTCTTATGGCTAAATTTGATGATAGCTGGATATGGAATAGGAGACTCTGCCATGTAAACTTTGATAACATTGTAAAGGCCAGTAAGATCAAGGCAGTCAGAGGGTTGCCGGTGCTAAGTAAACTGAATAATACCTTGTGCAGAGAATGTCAATTGGGGAAAATGTCTTCCTCAACCTTTAAAGGTAAATCTTTCACTGCTGACAACTTGCTTGGTCTTGTGCATACTGATTTGTGTGGTCCCATGAAAACTAGGAGTGTGCAGGGTGATAGGTACTTCATGATTCTCACTGATGACTACTCAAGAATGATGTGGGTCACATTCTTGAAAGACAAGTCTAAAGCCTTTGTAAAGTTTAAAGCTTTCAGAGCATTAGTGGAGAAGGAAAGTAGTAAAAGGATCAAGTGCCTGAGAACTGATCAAGAGGGAATTATCTGCCTCCTAGACTCCACAACAAAATGGCCTAGCAGAGAGGAATAACCGGACTATGGTTGAAGCAGCTAGAACCATGTTGATTCAAGGAAAGGTAGCTCACACATTTTGGAGAGAAGCGGTGAGCACTGCAGTCTACACAATGAACCGGGTACTCATCAAGAAAGGTAAGGATAAAAATCCTTATGAGTATTGGACCGGTAAGACACCTGCGGTTAGCTACTTTAGAATGTTTGGTACCAAATGTTACATCAAGAGAAGTGAACACCAGAGAAAATTTGATGCGAAATGTGATGAGGGAATATTCCTAGGATATTCCACCAAGAGCAAAGCTCTCAAGTGTTTCAACAACAAGACTCAGAGAATTGTGGAAAGCATCAATGTAAGAGTTGATGAAACCTCTGAGAAAACTAAGGAAACTGACAGTGTGCAAGTGGTAAGTGAACTGGTTGCAACCTTCTGGGAACTGTTTGTCAGTCAATCGAGTCCTAGCAATAGTGTTCCTACACCGGCAAATGTAGATGCTGACACTAATGGAGATGAGGATGAAGAAGAAAAGCAAGAGGAATCTATCAAGACCATTCCTCAATATGTCAAGCTGAATCATGATCCTAAGCAGATCATAGGAGATAAGGATGCAAGAATCCTTACAAGAAGAAAAGTCAGAGAAAACTCATGCATGATCTCTGAACTCGAGCCTAAAACATTCAAAGAGGCACATAAGGATGAAGACTGGATCAAGGCAATGGAAGAGGAACTTGACCAGATAGAGAAAAATGGTACATGGTCCTTGGTACCCAGACCAGAGCACAAAAATGTCATTGGTACCAAATGGGTCTTTAGAAATAAGTTGAATGAGGATGGCACAGTGATTAGAAACAAAGCTAGACTAGTGTGCAAAGGATATGCCCAAGAAGAAGGAGAAGACTATGGAGAAACCTTTGCTCCTATAGCCAGATTGGAAGGAGTTCGTATGCTTCTTGCATATGCAGCTTTTAAAGGCTTCAAAGCATATCAAATGGATGTAAAATCTACATTCCTAAATGGTGTACTTGAAGAAGAGGTGTATATTGAGCAACCAGATGGGTTTTCCCTATCTGAAGATAGCAACATGGTATGTAGGCTACATAGAGCCTTATATGGTCTAAAGCAAGCACCTAGGGCATGGTATGAGTGCCTACATTCCCATCTTGTGAAGATTGGATTTGAGAGAACAAGTGAAGATAGCAATATCTACTTGAAGTCTGAAGGAGATCAGATCCTGATCTGTGAGGTATTTATTGATGACATTATCTTTGGTGGAGATGACAAGATGAGTCATGAGTTTGCAAATGAGATGAAGAAAGAGTTTGAGATGTCACTCATAGGGGAGATTAAGTTATTCATTGGACTACAGATCCAACAGTTGAAGGATGGAATCTTTATCAATCAGTTCAAGTATGTCAAAGAGGTGTTGAAGACCTTTGGCATGGAAGATAGCAAACCAGTTGGTACACCAATGGTGATCGGTTGTAAACTATCCAAAGAGGATGACTCAGCATTGGTTGATGAGAAGGAATATCGATCAATGATTGGTAAATTGCATTATGTAGTGCATAGCAGACCGGATATTGCACATGCAGTTGGCATTACTACAAGGTTCCTGGAAAAGTCCAAGAGAATCCCACTTGGTTGTAGTCAAGTGGAATCTTAGGTATCTGAAGGGAACTGTTGACTATGGATTGTGGTATCCATATAGCAAGGACTTCAACTTGAAAGTGTTCACAGATGCTAATTGGGCTGGTAATGTAGATGACTGGAAGAGCACAACCGGTGGTGCATTCTTCCTTGGTGGTAGACTGGTCTCATGGATGAGTAAAAAGCAGAGTTGTATCTCTCAGTCTACAGCGGAAGTGGAGTATGTTGCAGCTTTCATGAACTGCACTCAGACAATTTGGATGAAGCATGTATTAAAAGGCTTCAAAGTTCCTGTATCAGAACTGGTAAGTATATTTTGTGACAATACTAGTGCAATTAATATCTCTAAGAATCCGGTTTTACATTCTAGAACCAAGCACTTTGAGCTTAAGTATCATTTCTTGAGGGAAAAGGTTTAGAACAAAGAGATTGCACTGGAGCATGTTTCCAGTAAGGAGCAGTTAGCAGACATATTCACCAAGCCTCTCCCAAAGACTATATTTACATACTTAAGAGGTGAATTAGGGGCACTGCCCCTTCAGGAGGTGAACTAAAAGCATATGCTCCACATCAGTCAGGTACTGCACAGTCAATTTTTTTTTGGATTGGTGTGATGAAGGATGCTACTCCTCAGGGAGTAGCATAATGGAACAAGGAAGCTTGTGCCTCCACTTTGGCATTGTTGTGAAAGGGGGAGAAGATGTGAAGCGGAGAGATATCTATGTATATTGCCATCAATGCCAAAGGGGGAGATTGTTGGAATTATGAGAATCGATATGAGGACATAATGACATTGTATGTTGTCATTGATGTCAATATGTTGCAAAGGTGTGAACCAGCATTTGTACCAAAGTGAAGCGGTGTGCTTGCTCAAGATGAATTGGCATATGGTTATGGGAACCGGCATATGGAAGTGTTGTATGACTACCGGTTGGTAGTCTCAACTTTAGGGTTTCCGGTTGAAGTGCTTCAAGCCTGTGTGACTCAATCAGTGACTTTGTGCGATGAGGTAGCATGATAACAAAGAACAAGATCATGTAGCCATGTAAGCCTTGTGTGCATGAAGGATCATGCATGAAGATCTTGCCTATCTACCTCGGGAATATGAGAAGACTGTAAAATGGTGATAACGTGTGATGGGTTATCAGCCACCATGGAAATAGTGGAAAACGAACGATGGAGATTAATGCAGTATGCTCAATGGTCATGATTGAACCATTTGAATTTCTTAACCTATTAGGTTTAGGGTTTAGGGTTTATGCTTCCAACCTAACTGTTTTCTATAAGGTTGATGTTGTGACTCTTTCTAGGGTTGTTGGCAAAAAGTTGTGTGTGAGTATCCAAGAGAAACGATACGTGTTTCTTGCCAGACCAAAGGGAGAGAAGTGATACCTGCAGAGTGTAAGTGCAGAAGGAGAAGAGGAGCTTAAGTGCATCTACATTGGCATTGAGTGTTGCTACTAGATCATAGTAATACCTGTTGATCTCTAACCACCTCAATAGTTGGAAAATCCCTTAACAGGGTAGCCTTAACTAGCTTGATGTAAATCCTTTAGCAAGGTAACTCTAAGCTACTAAGTTTGAAGTCCTTTAGCTATTGAGTTCTTGAAATCCTCTACCAAGGTAACCTTTAATAGGGTTTAACCCTTAATTGGGTATTGTAGCCATCTCTTAACCAGGTGATCTCTAACAGGATCAGTTCCTAGCAGAACCTATTGTAATGTCTCTAACCGGACAAGGCTCCTAACAGAGTGGACTTCCAAAGAGTTCAAAAATAGCTTGTGGGTATTCATCCCCACCATGGTTTTTCCCAGTTGGGTTTCCACGTGAAAAATATGTGTGTCATGTGTGATGTTTTAATCTTGTGATGCTTTTCTATTGTTTGTCAAGCATATGATGGCTCTGTGTTTTATGCCTATCAATAAAACATGTTGAACTAGCTGCTATTATGATCTGATGATAGATTACCTATTTATGCATACGGGTGAACTAGTAGTGTAGTCTCAAGTTGAGTGAAAGGCCAAGTGAGTAACCGGTTAATGCTTGCCTCAGACATTCTTAGCTTTACTGGTTGCACTCTGTTTCAAACCGGTGTCACCGTCTGCTAGTCTTCTGAAGTGTTTGTTGTCAAACCGGTTTAAGAGAAACTGTTTTGTATGTATTGATTCACCCCCCCCCCTCAGTACCGGTTTGGTACTATTTTCTCATCATTGAGTTATCATCTTCTGCAAAACACCGATAGTCTTCAACAAACAAAGACTATACATTTTAATTACATACAATACCGGTTGAGAATAACTCATACATAAAATAAGTGTGTGTCCATCAATGACAATCACAACTAATCATCATCAAAATACCAACAATCTCCCCCTTTGGTATTGATGGAAACACTTAGGAAAATTTTGACATCTAAGTGCTTACAAGACAAAAAATAGATGTCATAATCAAAATTACTCCCCCTAAGCATATATACTACTCCGCTTGCAAAAATTACAATTATGTGCATGAAATTTTAATACTCACCAGAATTTAATATACACTACTCCCCCTTTGCCAATAATGACAAAGTATTGCAAATTATTCCCTTTTTTTTGCATAATATAAAAATAGAGTATATGTTCATGACAATAAAGAGTAAAAATTCTCAAAAACAGATATAAAGTTTTGCATAAAATTATTCATGTTTGAAGACCATGACTCAAGAAGTGAGGTAGAAATTTCACTCTCGGTCTTCATCTAGAAGGCTAATTCTTCCATTGCATCGATGATGCTCATCTCCTGTGTCATAGTAATAGCCTCCAGGTTCAAGAAGCACTTCTGAAGAACCTGTAATTTTGGTAATAGGAGCAACTGGAGCTCCTACAGATCTTGAGTTTGATTGCATAGCTTTGAGTCAAGCTTTGCAATCTGATGCTAGTGAGTATGAACAGTTTGTCCATATACTGCGAACAGATCATAGGGTAGTTTGAAGTTGTCGATATACTTTTGTAACTCTGATTGGAGTTGAGTCTTTTATTTAAGAGAATCTTCACAAAATAGGTGAGGTTGGCAGATTTTACTCAAGAGTAGGTTACCTTCACCCATAGCTGAACTTTTATCATCTTTTTGCTTAAGAATTTGTGCCCTGTCTTCATCCATTTTCTTTACTAAGGCAACTTTGAGTGTCTTTTCATGTTTTTTCTTTGCAGTTTCCTAGGAAACATCTTCCAAACATTGTACCTGATCATCCACTACTGTGCAAAGAAGTTTGAGCTTGGCTAGAAAGGAATCGGTACTGGGGAGGTTAGTACCGAGGATTAGACTAGAAAGGGTGTCAACAACAAACTGAATGAGTTCCTATTCTTTCTTTTTCCTCAGTTCTTCCAATCTCTCATGCACTAGTTGAATGCTCCATAGTAGCTCAGTCTCATCAATTGATTGAGTTAGATAGGCAAGATTCAGATCAGTGGGACCGGTGTGATCAACCTACTTGGCTTGATCTCCGGTTGCCTTAGGAGTCTGTCCTCCTTCCTTTGCCTTGATCTTCGCTTGTCTTTTCTTCTCCTCTTCTTCTTTTTCTTTCTTCTACTCTTCTTCCCTCTTTTTCTCCTCTTCCTTTTTCTTCTCTGCTTCCTCCTTCTTCTTCTCTTCTTCCTTCCTCTTCTTCTCTTCTTCCTTCTTCTCCTCTTGTCTCGCTTTCTCCGCTTTCCCATCTTTTTCTTTCTCCATTCTCTCTTTTTCATTTTTTTCCTTATCTGGGGTGATATCCTTAATATCTAGTGCATCAACATCAATGGGGTCATTTTGTTCACTTATTCTTTCACCCAGACTGTCAAAGACTTCATTCGATTTGGCTGTGGATAGGTCAGGCTCTTCCTCAGCCAGTCGATTAGCTTCGAATATTTTTTGCATGTTGACAGATGCCTTAACCGGCAGATGGGTGTCTTTTTCCACTTCAGAAGTTTTGTCTCCGAGTAGCTGAAGTCTTCTTCTTCACATGAAGAAAATGCCTTTGTACTTATCAATAATTTCAAACAATTTTGAATTAGAGACATCTGGAAAATATTGAGAAAAAACTTTCTCCCTGATGTGTTGTTCCTTTTCAATGGCAATGCACCATTTATTGTCCAAAGAATCATACAAAGATTTAGAAGTAACTGATTTAATATCAGAAGGTGACCAATCATTAATACATAAATATTTAATAAGTTCTTGTTCAACATCCTCCTTTTCACTATCATTGAAATCATCAAAATATTCTTTTAAATCATCAAGAACTTTTCTTCTAATATTCTTTATGGTCCTTTGACAATGTGTCATAGGTTTTTAAGAGGAAATATCTAAATCTATCGGTGTAGAGGTTGCTGGTACATTACCGGTTGACTTTGTCTTCTTGCTTGATTGCCTTGTCTTCTTCATTTCTACCTCCGGTTCATTGTCTTCTGAATCCGGTGAGTTATTCCCGATTTTCCTCTTCCTTTTGAATAGCTTAGGCGAAATAGCCTCCAGTTTCTTTTTAGCTGGTGACCTCTTGGTCACTTTAGGACTGGTAGCAGATGTAACCAGTGTTGATGTTGATGGTACTGCTTTACTCTTTTTTTTCTTTGATACCTCAATAGGTTTGATCCTCTCTAAGTAAGTATCGGTCCTCTTCTTCTTGGGATCTAGTGGTGAAGCAAGTAGGGTAGAGACATACCCTGTCAGTATATCATTTACCACTTCATAGCCCATAGGCTCAACTACATCTCCTCTGGGTTCGACCGCTTCCATTGTGCAGTGATCTGTTTTGATTGTAAAACAGATGTCATCTTCATGTCTCTTAACTAGATCCCCATATGTTCTCATTCTCTAGTTCATCTTTAGTCTGAACTCATCAAAATACCTGTTCAGAGTCTCCGAATATGCAGTTCCCACTACTTGCAGACTCTCCTTTATTTGTCTAGAAACCGGTAGGTCAATTGACCATTGAACATCACCAACTCCAGGAAAAAATCCATGAAAGTAAAAAAATAAACCGACAAGCCGTTGACAAAATTTAAACCTCAGGGTTTTGTCCAATTTGGTCGACTTCGGGTTATCCATGAGTTGTTTCTACATGCAAGTACATAAGTCACATTTTGCATTCTCCTTGATCATCCTATAAGCGGCATGCACCGCAACTAGAGGAACATAATTCATTCTGCTAGCACAAAATATTCTATACCCAATTACCATGCATGCATATTTCACCAAGTCATCTTTAATGGTGGTAATAGTCATTGCCCATTGGTCATTCACAGAACTGGTGAGCTCTGTCACTTTGATTTTGGTGATCTTTTGAAGAACAGGGACTTCCCCAACTTAGCAGAAACTGGTCACGACATGAATTTCCTCCAGTGTAATATCATGGGTTCGCTCAAGGTACATCTTATCACCTTGAACCCTACTAAGGATAATCTTGATGTGATCTTCTATAAATTCCTCAAGAAACTATACTGCATTGTGTAATTTCTTCTTCTCTATTATGTTGTATTCATGTTTAATCTTCTTATCGTCTCCACAGAACAGACTCAACTAGGAGTGAATCACTAGAGATCCTAGGTCTTCTAGTTTGCAATCAATATATCCTGAAACATCACCTTCGAACATGACTTTGGTGGTAATTTGAGATAGGGCATTATATTTCATCTTCTTTTTAAGAAACTCAGGTGCTTCCTCAAGTTCAATAGAACTAGAAGTTATTTTAGATGCAGAAGCCATATCTAGAAGATTCCAAATGACAAGAATGTTTCAATGAGAAATACCGTCACAGTCCAAACTAGGGTTTGTCGATGTTGAGCACAACACACTTCTTCGGAAGCTTGTTTACCACTTTGACTTCCACACTGATAGCTTGAAGTGGCTGCAAAATCTTGTGCAAGATTCCTTTCTGAATTATTTCGAATGCAAGATAAATCACTCTAGTTACGCTGCTCAAGCTTAGAAAAATTCTTCTCTAAAAATAGGTAAGTAAAATGACGACAAAAGTCACTTTTAAACATGCTCCCACCTACCATAATAAATGCATCACCATTAGGGATCAAACCTTAATTTTACCTTTTACCACTTCATTTCTTCTGTCAGTTGATAGGTAACAAATACCAATAAAGGTACTTTACCGATATACTCTGGGGGTTTGAAGCATTTTACCGATATGTTCCCCCTAAGATTTTTCGAAGCTCATTTTGTCGGTTTAGGGATTTCCACACTAGGTGTGAAAACTGGTACATCTTGTGCCTTCTCTTCAAATTTATTTTTCCAAGTTTTATCCATATCTGCCTAAACGGTTTCAACATCAATGTTCCCTTCTGGGTTGATCGGTATGTCTCCCGATGGATTCTTTCTCAGTCTGCCTGCTTTGGCAGTGTGTCTCGGTTTGTTGCAATGATAGCATATCATTCCAGGTGTTTTCAATGGTTCTCTGTTCACATTTCTATTCTTCCTTCTACATGTTGCAGCAGTGTGACCGCTACCACGACAGATTAAATAGGTTACTCTCTAACCGGTTGCTGCTTCATAACCATTTGACCAGTGGTCATAGGTTTAGTACCGGTTTGGGTTCCGGTTCATAGTAAGTTCCGAGACAACTCCTTTAGATCTTGGTGGATAACTTCCAAAGTTGTTCATAACTGACCTACACTTAAAATCTCTATGCCCAAACTTGTTGCATGCATAACGGTGACTATTAAATCTACTAGATCTAGCCACATTGTTTTGAAAGTAAGGAAATTTATTGTAAGCCTTGCTCCTACATACATTGGCAATATGTCCTTCTTTAAGACAGTTAAAGAAAACATGTTTAAACTTTTGCTTACCTTTACTCCTGTTGTTGTCCTTAGGTGTCGATTGCTTCTTTAGTGCATCATTCTTGGTTCCAGAGGTCTCACCTTCCTCGCATTTAGAGAAACCAAGTCCAGTGGTATCCTTTGATGGCTTCACTGATTCAAACTTTTGTTCCAACTTAGCAACACTTCGGTTGAACTTAGCAAGTATCTCCTTTGTCTCAGCAAGTCCCTTGGAAAGAGCATCATTGGTCTCCATCAAGGTTTCATTCTAAGAAATAGTTGCATTCAGTTCACCTTGTATTTCTTCTTTCTCTTCTTTACCCTCTTGCAGATAGGCGGTTATGGTACCGATTTCTTGTTTCAACTTAGAGATCTCATGCTCCTTGTCCTTTACCAAATCTTCAGCTTTTCTTTTGTTTTCTAGCTGCTGACTCATCCTGATAGTCAGTCCTTCCAACTCCCTCCTTAGGTTATTTTTGGATTCATTTAGTTTTTTCACTTCTCTGACTAGGGCCTCCATGTCTTCTTCATCAGAAGAGTTATTTTCATTAAATTCCATCAATTGCACAGCAAGTTCTCTTCTCTTGGCTAAAGAGGCTTTATACTTGATTTTGAGTTCATCATAGGCTCTCTCAGACTCAGTAAGACGGTGAGTGAGTTCCCTCATGTTGTATTCCCCCATATCTCCTTACAAGTGGTTAGACTTATAGAAAGGTTGGCTCTGATACCAATTGATGAATACTAAGAAGGGGATGAATTAGTATACCCAAAAACTTAAACAAACTCTTCAGCAGTTTAACTGCAAACTGGTGTAGCAGATTAAACAATAAACTGGTTAAAACATAAACAAGCCAAATAGAAAATAAAGCATTCACCCACATAAGCACAATCACCATAACACAAGATGTTTTGATGTGGAAACCCAAATGGGAAAAACCATGGTAAGTAAAACTCACAAGTCAACTATCTGCATAATAGTAACCAGGTCGGTTAAGGCCTTACAACATTCTTCACCAGAACAGATCCTGTTAGGAATCCAAATCTTTGTTAGGAGATAAGTCCTACTAAAGACTACCCTATTAGAGGATTTCAGATCCACAACTGTGAACCACCTTGTTAGAGGATTTACAATAGGCTTGGCTGGGCCTACTCGGTTAAGGGTTTCAAAATTGTCGAAGATATTAGTAATCAAAAAGTGAATGATCTAGACAGTAGCACAGAATGCTTGATTAGATCCTTGACAACTCCATGTTAATGCATTCCAGCATTACTTCAATCTTCTATATTTTGCACTCTCCATCTCTATTGTGAGATACCTTTTCTTTCACAAACCTAATCTTCTCTCCAACATTCACCCACAACAACTACAATAAAACCCTAAACATGATGTCCTCATATAGGAACCTGATTTCATGTCAGTCCAATAAGATTAGGCTAGAATTTCCTAGGTATAGTGCATCTAGGCACATTTGGTAACATGACACAGAAACACTGCCAAAGTGTCAGTGGATGATAACTCATCACACATTACAATTATACCGATTTAATACAATATACCGATTACCAGTTGACAAATGAAGACTGGAAAATTGGAACATAGTGTTTCGATCAAAAGATTAACTACCGCTCGGGGTCTTCATTCTGCTTGAGATCTTCATACCGCTTGGGGTCTTCAGTCATGCTTTGACTGGTAAGCATCTTTTGCAAAACACCAATAGTCTTCTACAAACAAAGACTATAAATTTTAATGGCATACAATACCAGTTGGAACAACTACCGGTTGAGAATAACTCATGTAGCATCCTAAAATTGCGACACTTGCAATTTCGACTGCATTTGGGTCTTCACGATGGCAGTGCAACATTGAACCTGAATGGAGACCCCGAAACCTGCTTGCGACACCAAAAACTGCATCTTTTTGCACCTTGGCCTGATCCCTCCTTGCACCCTGCTGTCCCGGGAGGTGGGACCATGGCGCCCAGCGCCCTGGTCCTTTAGGACTAGGGCGCCTAGCGACCTGGTCCCCCAAGACCATGGCGCCCAGTGCCCTGGTCCCTGGCCCTATTTTGGGCCCGGTCTCTTGTTGGGCATCGGGTCTTTAAGTTTGCAATTCAGAAAATGATGCTTCTAGGTTGGCCTAAGGACGAAAAAATCAGTCTCTCAACCCTAATTGACAAGTATATAAACTACTTTTCCTCTCCTAGAAAGGGAGAAAGGAAATAAGCAAGGGCAAGACGCGAAAGCGATATTCAAACATTCAAACATTCAAGCATTCAAGCATTCCTTCAAGCAATTGAGCATTCTAAGTCTCCATTCAAGGCTAAGTGTTGCATTCAAGACAAGGATTCAACCATTGAAGAGGAGATCACATACAACATACAACACATAACATACATTACACCTTTGCATGTAAGAATACAAACATTCTTACAACAAGGTATCAGTACTTGTTTACATTACAAACATTTACATTTACCACATTCTCATTTCTTGGTTAATTCCAAAACCGGGGTTTGACCTAAAGGCAAACCCCTAATCCCTAACCCCCCAATCGTCCTCTCTTTTCTGTGTGTAGGTTGCAGGTATGCAGCTGTAATTGAAGATCTGGAATCCTTGTGCAGAGACGAATAGATCCCCATTCGTTTCGCGGATTTTTCGGAGGACCGTGTGCACTTCGGGCGCCATCGTCCCGTCAACTTTCGCTCAAATTTGTAGAATAGCATTGTCTCAACATTTTACTGCTAATTCTAGGTCCGCAGCTTCATCCTGTATCCCTATCTCTGTTTATAAGTGAATCTTTCCTACTTTACATGCATTCCTAGTTCAATCATTCTATCTGTATTCTTTACAAAAGAGGGTATCCTTGATGTCTTAACCCTTGAAACTCATTTAGAATCCAATCCTGCATTGTGTGGGATTGGATCTTGTGGGTTTCAACCCCTCTTTTTAATGTAAAGTCTCTCCTAAGTGAAAACCATCAACCCTAGTGACCTCCCTTCTCTCTCCTTAGAGTTAGGGGGGGGAGAACAACTAGGGTTCGATTTTTCCGCTTTACATTTTGGTGAACCCGACGTGAACATCCTAATTCTGATTATTCATGGTTAGATCTGAAAAATTTTCTTCCTTAATTACATTTCCATGTTTGATCTTTTAGAGGTTGATTGCATAAAAACCCTAAAAATTTTCTTTTTAGTAATTGAGCTTGTGAAACGTTTAATTGTTAATGCTTGTTTCAGATCTACCCTTCTATTGCAAATTGTCAATTCATATTTGTGCTTTAATTCTAAAAATTAAGTGGTTAAGTGTCAAAACCCTAATTTTTAAAACCTTCTTGATTCAACCTTTGACTGATAATTTCACTGATCAAAACACCTCCAAATCAGTTGTAACTTTGGATTCCGCAACAAAATCACAATATCTTTAATCCCTGAAAATTTGGCAAAAAGTTGCGAGGACCGTGTGCACCCCGAGCGCCATCGTCCCCGATATTTTTTCCGAAATTTCGGGAGCTAGATCTTACGTAATTTTTCTGCTAAAATCCAGAATTTTGGCTGATTTTATCAATTCTAACACTTTCAAAATTAAAGTCAAAGTTGGTCTAGTGATTGCTTGGATTAAGGCTTATAATCATTCAAAAAATTGTTGAAATTGAAATTTGTATCAAAATTGTGTTCCTTACTGTACTAAATCTGAAAAGTGTGTTAGCATTCATTCGAAATTTCAGTGCTTTATTCAAATTTTTACAATTTGTGACTTTTGAAATTAAGTGTTTAATTGCGGCAACCTTGATTTCCACTTTCAAATTCGAATTTTGCATGAAATAGTCAACTTTTAAATTTCAAAGCCTGCATTGCTTTCAGTATTCCCTCTAAAATCATAAAATTCAAAATTTCAGTTTCCCTCTCTTTTTCAAAATTCAAATTTTGCATTTTTCAACAATCTTGGTAGGGTTCAATTTTGAGATTGCAACTTTAATTTGGCCTATCCATAGATTGTAAAATCACTCAATTTTTTCAGATTAGCTTTAAAATCATCATAACTTTCATCCTTGAAAATTTTGAAAAAAGTTGCGAGGACCGTGTGCACTCCGTTTGCCACGGTCCCTGACATTTTTTCCAAAATTTCGGGAGATTGTCCTGATTGTATTTAACAGCTTAAATCTAGGAGATTGGCTAATTTTATTGAAATTTGCTACCTCTAAAATTCAAAATCTTCTCTCTCTCTTTAGTGCATGAGTTTTACAACAATAAGCCCTACTTACACTATTCCCGTTAGACGAAGCCTTAGAATTAAGTCTTTCCAAGGTTTAATTACTGAGGAGATGGAACATAATTTGAATGGCCTTTTTAACGAGGACATGGATAATTCCTCTAATCCTCTTAATGATGAAGAAGCTCTCCATGAGGTTTCTGTAGAACAACTTTCGAAATTGGATAACCAATTTGATGGTTTTCGACAATGGATGTCTCAAGAATACCCTGATAGTGAAGCTCTTTCATTAATTGAGGGTCTACAACGTATGGTTCAAAGTGATAAGAATGGAATTGATATTTTGCGTGGTATTGCACAAATTGTGGATTCAAATGTGACGCCTATGAAGATTTGTGCCGAAACTTTGGGTTATACACAACCTCCTACTCAAGTTAATCATTCTATTCCTTCGACAACTCCTATTGCTAGTACACCTACTTTTACATCAAACATAATGACTACTTCAATACAAGAAATTCCACCTATGATCACCAGTCATGGGGGCAATCCTTCTTCTTCAATCAATCCTCTTCCTTCATTCAATCCGACTTCCTCATTCATTCCTTCAATGAGTGTCCCCATTACATCTCCACAAATAAACATGATGCAAGGAGGCAATTCGTTTAATCATTCCATTCCTCCTTGTAGTGTTTCTCCTTTCCAATCATCTCCTATGACTAACTATCATAGTTTCCCACCACCTTACTCTCAATCAATACCTTCTTTCAATAACATAATACCTCCATCACAATCTAACATGTCTAATATGAACTCTTCGACTGAAGCGACTATTAACAATCTTGCACAAACTGTCTCTTCTTTACAGCAACAAATTGCCTCTATGAATCAATCTAAGTTTAGTGTGCCCACATTTGATGTTGCTAGCCCACTTTCTCTTGACATTGTTCGAGCTATCCCCCTAAACATGTTGAAATTCCGCATTTGGAGCTTTATAATGGTAAGGGTGATCCTTTAACACATGTTAAGACCTTTCAAACAATATGTACCGATTTTGCTTATGACCAAAGGTTGCTTGCAAAACTATTTACTAGAACATTAAGAGGTAAAGCCCTACAATGGTATTGCTCGTTGCCTTCTTATTCTATTTCTTCTTTCGAACAACTTGCAAATGCTTTTATTCAACAATTTCAAAACAATATAAGTGCTAAAGTTACTTTGATTGATTTAATGCATTGTAAACAAGGTGTTAAAGAAAAAGTGACTGATTTCATTGGTAGATATAAGCATTTGTATGCTCAAATTTCTTTTCCAGTACCTGACAATAATATTCAAAGAATCTTTATTTCTAATTTACAAAAAGATATTATAGAAAAACTTATGTTTTCTGAGTTTACTTCTTTCCAACAGTTGTGCGCAACTCTTCACAATTATCAACTGACTGTGAGTCAAATGGAACAAGCAAATCCTATGGCTCCGAGTGATAAGGGTGATAGTAGTCAACAACCACTTGGGAAGTTTAAACTGAACAGAGAGTCTATTAAGTTCAATGAAAACATCATCAACAACAATGTGAATGCAGCATCAGGTGTGCCTCCTACTTCTAAGTTTTTCAAGAAAGAAAGAAAGTTTACTCCTTTGAATGAATCATTGCATAGTATTATGAATAAGTTATTGGAACAAAATATGCTTACTCTTCTTCCTATAAAGAAAATAGATCCTGCAAAGATTAACTCACCCTATTTTGATAACAAATCTTTTTGTCAATTTCATCGTCATCCTGGGCATGATACTGAAAAATGTTTTGCTTTAAAGGGTAAAATTCAAGATTTGATTGATAATAATACTATCTCTATTTCTGGTGTGAATGATAAAGGCAACACATCTGTAGCTCCTCCTAACCAAAATCTTCAGATTTTTACCGATCCATTACCTTCTCATACCTCTAATGTGATTGATACTAATGATTCCTCTGTCTCACCTGATGATCTTGTGTCTATGACTCCGAATGTGATTAACGTTGTGGAACAACAGAAAATCTCTAAAGAACCTTCCATCACATTTGATTCCAGTGAAACTATTAGGGCACCTAATGGTCCTTTATATATAGTTGTAAAAGTCAAAAATACACCTTGCCGTGGAGTGCTTATTGATCCTTCTTGTATGGTTAATGTCATTACTGAAGAATTTCTTTTTACTTTGCACTTGAATCAAGTGATCTATGACGAAACAAATGTGGTTGTGAAATTGTTTGATGCATTTTCTTCTCCTGCAATTGGTTCTATTACATTACCTATTGAGGTTCATAACAAATCCCTTGATGTGGACTTTGCTATTATTCCATCGTCCGAACAATTTTGTGTGAAGCTAGGCTATCCTTGGCTATCTTCCATGAAAGCTATTGCTTCTCCTATTCACAAGTGTTTGAAATTTCCCCATAATGGTGAAGTTGTTACTATCAATCATAGTCTCTTTAAACCAGCTGAAAGAACTTCTAGCGTTCCTATTGATTATTTTTGGCCTAAACAATTCCAATCTCTTCCACCGCGAAGTGATCATCTTTTCAAATCTTATCAAAAGTGGAAAAAAGATATGATCCTATCTCTAAGTGAACCTAGAACACCCAAACTTGACATTCCTATCGTTCTTGAGAAGGAAGTTCTTCCTTTGAAAGATAAAACTAATGTCTTTCCTCAAGAAGATTCCCAACCCATCCCTATGAATGTGACTACGTCTATGACTAATAAACTTCCTAAAAGTAGACCTATACCTCCTCGTCATGAAGGACTTGGTCTCCTTCCTAAACCAAATATTCCTCCCTTATATGGAGCAGTTCCTCCTCCTTCCTCTTATGGAGAGAAGAGACCTTCCTCTTCTCCTATTGTTCAACCTAAGAGACCACAACCTAAACACCCAAGTGATAAGGATGAGAACATTCCTCCTCCTCAATCTCCTCAACTTCCTACTAAGACTAGACGGAATCATTCTGCACGTGAACGCCGATGAAAGTGTCGTCTTAGAGCTCAGGTAGCTGCTTCTCAAACTTTGCAATCCCCAAAAACACCTTCAGCTAGTATTATTCCATTTTCTCCTCAACCGAAAATTGAGCCAAAATCTCCTAAACATAAGGTGCATGATGGTCTTGATCCTGTGTGAGTTAAAGATCCTATTTTTGTAAATCTTGATGATGATATAGATGAAAATGTTATTCATGATGAAAATGTTACTCCTATTCATTCTGATAGTGAATATGAATATGTTGATGTTGATAACCACTTATCTAACGAATTTTCTAAAGCACTTATCCAAGCTCCTAGACAAGAACAACGTGGCTTGGAACATGAACATAGCCCTTGTTTGGATCTTGTGATAGCTCCATCTACTGTGTTGGATGTTCCTCCTCTAGCGTGTTTCCTGCCTTCCCGAAATATTGATCAGCAAGATCGGGGGGTAGATGATGTGCTAGACTAGTTGCATTAGCATAGCAGACTCTCTCCTCCTCTCTTGATCTCTTTTGTTACTTCTTCTATGTGTTATTCTTATTCTTCTATTTGTTGTCCTTAGTGTTGTCTACTTGAGGACGATGCAAAACATTGAGATCTCTTTTGGTCTCTCTCATGTTGACTCAAAAGACACATGTGTTCTCTTCTTCTAGGTGACCTTCCTTGATTGGGGAATGAAGGACAATTATGCATACATACATATGATATACATGAATTATCATACAGCATACTGACCCCGAGGAAAGCGAAGTCACTTCGTGCTTGGTATTTTGTGTCTATTATCCTTGGGTTTATCTCACACTTGGGGGCTAAATTTTGTGATAACATGCTCCTTTCCCTTCTCATTTCTTATATGTATCACTACCTTAAAGCAATCACCCCCGGTGAGGCGTGTGCGATCGCTTTAATGTAGGGGGGCATACACCCCGTTCATATCTTTTCAAGATACTTGAAAATTTCTTGACAAATTTAGCTTTGCCTTGAAAATTTTTGATATCTTTCTTGCATGACTCATAGTGAGGGAACTTTACTACTGATAGTCATGGTTCTCCCTTGTGATCTTCCCTTTTACTTTGTCAATCGAAGTCGTAAGATCCTTAGTCCACTGGGGGCTTGGTATATCTTGCCTCCTTGACGTGGTGAAAGTTTTTCAATGTTCTTTCCTTGTACTTTATGGGAAGTATGAGCGTATGCTTATACTCCCGCTAAAGTGGGGGCTAAATGTATCATCCTAAAATTGCAACACTTGCAATTTCAACTGCATTTGGGTCTTCACGATGGCGGTGCAACATTGAACCTGAATGGAGACCCCGAAACTTGCTTGCGACACCAAAAACTGCATCTTTTTGCACCTTGGCCTGATCCCTCCTTGCACCCTGCTGTCCTGGGAGGTGGGACCATGGCGCCCAGTGCCCTCGTCCCTGGCCCTATTTTGGGCCCGGTCTCTTGTTGGGCATCGGGTCTTTAAGTTTGCAATTTGGAAAATGATGCTTCTAGGTCGGCCTAAGGTCAGAAAAATCAGTCTCTTAACCATAATTGACAAGTATATAAACTACTTTTCCTCTCCTAGAAAGGGAGAAAGGAAATAAGCAAGGGCAAGACGCGAAAGCGATATTCAAACATTCAAACATTCAAGCATTCAAGCATTCCTTCAAGCAATTGAGCATTCTAAGTCTCCATTCAAGGCTAAGTGTTGCATTCAAGACAAGGATTAAACCATTGAAGAGGAGATCACATACAACATACAACACACAACATACATTACACCTTCGCATGTACGAATACAAACATTCTTACAACAAGGTATCAGTACTTGTTTACATTACAAACATTTACATTTACCGCATTCTCATTTCTTGGTTAATTCCAAAACCGGGGTTTGACCTAAAGGAAAACCCCTAATCCCTAACCCCCCAATCATCCTCTCTTTTCTGTGTGTAGGTTGCAGGTACATGGCTGTAATTAAAGATCTAGAATCCTTGTGCAGAGATGAACAGATCCCCCTTCGTTTCGCGGATTTTTCGGAGGACCGTGTGCACTCCGGGCGCCATCGTCTCGTCAACTTTCGCTCAAATTTGTAGAACAACATTGTCTCGACATTTTACTGCTAATTCCAGGTCCGTAGCTTCATCCTGTATCCCTATCTCTATTTATAAGTGAATCTTTCCTACTTTACATGCATTCCTAGTTCAATCATTCTATCTGTATTTTTTACAAAAGAGGGTATCCTTGATGTCTTAACCCTTGAAACTCATTTAGAATCCAATCCTGCATTGTGTGGGATTGGATCTTGTGGGTTTCAACCCCTCTTTTGAATGTAAAGTCTCTCCTAATTGAAAACCATCAACCCTAGTGACCTCCCTTCTCTCTCCTTGGAGTTTGGGGGGGGAGAACAACTAGGGTTCGATTTTTCAACTTTACAACTCATAAATCAAATAAGTGTGTATTCATCAATGACAATCACAACTAATCATCATCAAAATACCAACAACAACCCCTTGGTTATTGGTTGTGTGCAATGAAAAATGTGCATGCTAAAGTAAGGACTAAAAAGAAAGCTAATTAACCAAACAAACACAATGCATCATACACCTCAAGATTTGAATGATAAAATCAAAACAAGCATGAAAATAATAACACAAAAGCAAACTAAATGCCCGCTTTGATTTGATTATTTTGCAATTGGATGTGTGCTCATGACGTAGCTTCAGATGTTTGATATTGCTCCATGATGTTGATTTGATGATAAATGGATTGATGGATGAAAATGATAAAGGATGGGTTGAGTGGTAATTTATGCAGAGTAATGATATGATGTGCTAAAAGTCGATCAGGGAGAGTTTGGTCTAAAAATGGAGGGATTAAATAGGCAAGATGAGGAAGGGAAGGGGAGGTGAAGAGGAGACACCTATCCTCCCTCAACTAGATGGAAAAGGAATGACATGTGTTCATGAGGACACATGTCTATTTTGGGAAAAGACACCCAAAAATAGGAAAAGTGACATGTTTCCCTGAGGACACATCTATTTTGGGCAAAGCCACCCAAAATCAGGAAGAGTGACACATGTCTATTTTGTCTATTTTGGAAAAGGCCACCCAAAATAGGATATTTTCCCCAAAATAAGGAATTGGTTAGGATGTGCACACGTGTGGGAGGTTAGAAGGGATAGGATAAGGTTCGTTGGAGGGATGACTAGGTTGGAAGGATAGGGTTGGTTCAAATAGGATTGGAAGGAGGTTAAGGAGAAAAGTTAAGAGCCATGTGCTCAAATAGGAATTTGAAATAAATAAATAAATTAATCCATGGGCTTGGAAAGGGGATATTTAATTAATTAAAGTAATTAATCAAAAGGGACCTGGACAACAAGGATAATTAATTAATTAGGAGGAAACAGGTCGGGGAATTAATTAATTGGATTAATTAATTAGAAGAATAGGATCAGTAGATTGATTAATTAGGATGCAAAAATCCATACAGAAAGGATGGGGTCAATCTCAGACACAACAAATTGGCAAGTCATGCGAGAAAGGAGGATTTAAGCCACATGACAGTATGGTTTTTGCTTCTTGCCGTATAGACTTCTTCAATTGTCGTTCCTCGTACAGCTTGCAAATTTGTTATGTCTGAGATTGACCCCATCCTTTCTGTACAAATTAATTAATTAGAAGAAATGGATAGGGAAATTAATTAATTAGATTAATTAATTGGAGAAATAGGATTTAAATTTGATTAAATTGATTAGCCAAATTTAGGTGTCTACAGGTTGTAAGTTAAGAAAAGATGATAAATCATCAAAAGTTGATCAAAAGAAGTACATATCCATGATCGAAGGATTGTTATATTTAACCGCCTCTAGACTAGATATCATGCAAGTTGTTTGTTTGGTTGAAATATTTAAAGCTAATTTGAAGCAATCACATGATCAAGTAGTAAAGAGGATTTTAGGCACTTAAAGGGATCCCTAGATTTTGGTCTTAGGTATAAGAAGAATGGAGATTTCATGCTAAAAATGTACATGGATGTTGATTAGGCCAGATGTTTTGATGATAGGAGAAGAAAAAGTAGAGGTGCATTCTTCTTGGGAGACAGGTTAGTCTCTTGGTTAAGTAAGAAGCAAAATTCAATATCTTTATCTACTACAGAAGCAGAATACATTGCAGTAGCATCTTGATGTACTCAAGTTATGTGGATGAAGCAATCTCTTAAAGATATCGAAGTAGTGTATGACGAAGCTATTTCCATTATTTGTGATAATAATAATGCCATAAATATTTCAAATAATCTAGTAATGCATTCAAGAACTAAACATATCTCAATCTAGTATCATTTATTAAGAGAGAAGGTTGCAAAAAAGGAAGTCAAACTGGAGTATATTTCTACAAACAAATAGGTTGTAGACATATTTACTAAAGTATTGGCAAAGGATACCTTTGAGTATCTTAGGCTAAAATTAGGGGTCATTTTCCCCCCTTTCTCTAACTAGATGCATAAATGAGGTGCATCTCTCTGGGGGGAGATTAAAGGCTTATTCTTTGTCTCTTAGATTAATGATGTTTCTACTCTCAGGGGGAGCAATGGAGTATGTAGTTTCTCTTTGTTTTTGGAGAGTAGTGTTAGAAGGAATGTTGCAGACATCAATATGTCATGATGAGTTGTGCCATTTGTCTTTGATGTCAAAGGGGGAGAGAATTGTTGGTTTGTGGTGTGTTGGTGAGAGAACTTTTGTGTTAGTGTTACTATGCTTATTTTAGTGCTACCACCAATGACAAAGGGGGAGATTGTTGGAAATCTGATTTATGTTGTCATTGATGTCAAACTTGTTCCAGATGAAGTATGGTCTACATATCTTGTACTGTTGCAAGTTTCTTTGTCTAGTGTTGTTGAATTTGTGTTGGTGAAGTATCTCTAAAAAAGTTATAATTATCGTAAGTTAAACACGCAAGAAATGGTACTTAATGGACCCTAAGTGGTAGAATTATTTACGTTCCTTTGGATGGTGAAGATTATGTTTATGAATATATTGAATATGTTTAGTGTATGTTTCATCATTTGGTTTTTCGGTTTGTAAATTGTAGAAGTTTGTTGTTGTTGTTCTCCGACAGTGAGAGCATTTGTCAGATTAGTCCAAAAAGTGTTGGGCAGCCTCTGGATATGTCGAATATTGTGTTGTGATTTGGTAGATATGTTTATTTGGTTCATGCATTATTTAAGCTTGATTCTCTTGTGGTGTTTTTGTTTTGCAAGTGAGTTACGTTGGTCTATACTTGGTATGCTCAATTATGCTATGTCATTCAATGTGCTTGATTGGATAGTCTTGATTGGGTCATACTTTTTGCTTTGAATTTTCATTAGAGGTTGAGTTAGAATATTATTATGTGTCTCACCATGGTGTGTGGAGATCAACATTAAGTAATTTTTACTGGAAAATATTCTCGCTAACTAGTTACTAAGTTTTATAGCCTATCTACACATCACATTTTGGTGTCAATTTTGGAGGATGTTTTATTTTGTGCAACACATTAGATTCGATGTGTTGTGAAGGATTTGGGTCCCCTCTTTCTCTTGGAGTGGATCACATTGGAAATTTTTGGTTCAAGTGGCTTAATTTATGCAATATTATTTACTCTATCTATGTTCAACCCTGGTGTAGAGGCACTATGGTCATCTTTGAGTCCATGTTGCTCCTAGGGATCTAAATTTGAGTTTTATGTTTATTCATATGTAATAAGGTCCTTTATGACCATTTTTTATGTATTGGATAATGTAGGGTCCATTAGTCTGTTTTTGTCTATATTGTCAAAAAGATGTAAAAGATGTAATGTTTCATTATGTCTTTGTGGTGTATTTGGAAGACCAACAGTCACTAGTTTAAAAATTGGTTATGGATTATTGGTTTCAAAATTGGTTGGATGCAAAACATATATATTTCTTCCTCTCAGACTTGACATGGGTGTTGTTGGTTTTATTTGTGAAGAGAAGTAATAAAACAAAGTTCAGTTTCCTACACTTTTTTGTTTTCTTTCATGTTGCAGCGTTTAGTACTTCCCTTTATGGATGAATTACACTCTTAGACTAGATGAATTTATAATTTCTTTGAGTCCCCTTTCATTTGGCACTAGTCTCTTCAATTTTTATAAAGTTTGGAGCATTTTATACAGGGTTTTTTGAAAGCAGCCCAGAAACCCTAGTTCTCAGGGTTTGAAGAGGAAAATGTGAATAAATCTCCATTTCATTGTTGACAAATTGCCCAAAATGGTAGAATGGATGGGATAAGGGTACTTTAGGTGGGTTTTGAAGCATTTTTGCAAGAAGTGAAGTTTGGAGCACTTTTTGTTAGCAACAACAATGGAGGAAAACTAAGAGAGGGGGTGAATAAGTTTTCACCGGATCTACAAACTTAACCACAAAAAAAGATCTGATAAACCACAAAAATAAAAAAGATAAGAAAATTGATAGCACAACACACAACACTAATATTTTGATGTGGAAAACCCAGTTAAGGGAAAAACCATGGTGGGAACCTACCCACAATAAGATGATACTCTACAGTAGTTGTGAAAATATTACAATGGGGAATGCACATGCATTCAGGCACACTTCCTAGAGATCACTTCTCAAAAGATAATGACCCAGAAGGATAAAATCCTCAGGTAAGTCTCACTGACTTACAACAATATTCAGACTACAATCCAGAAGAAATGAACTGCAATAATAACATCTCCAAATGCCTGATGATAGTTTGGTTAAGCACAGTTGTCTTATCTGCAACACCAATCTCTCCTCAATAAACTACACTAAAAGAGGAATCTTTGTTCATACATAGACCACTCTCTGATAATGCATACATGACCTTGATACCCAAATTACATGAAAATATCACCTCTACAATTCATCAACCTTGACAACAAGGTCAGCTAAACCCTCAACTCACAATTACAAAATTGCATCACACAATACAAAGAATGACCACCAAACCAATATAATGATTTACATGATATACCATGGACCTAATTCAAGTCTCCAAACATGCAACACCATAGGTGATCACGCCAAGATCAATCTCAACATGCTACACCACTAGGAAAATCGCATAACACGAAGAACGTCACCAGTTCAACAAAATCACCAAAAACTCACACAAGGATCAATGCGGATCACTAAAATGAATAGGACACAATTAGGAAATACCAAAAAGAATGTTATAATCATCAGTAACAGTTACACCAATACCACTTATCAAATCTTCATTTGTCAACGTCTAAAACTCAAGAACACTCAAACAGCAGCAACTATCACGAAGAAAGATAACTTGTAGAGAACAAAATCATGAACCATATGAAGTGAATATACACAAGACTATCCCCAAAAATATACCAAAATTTTAGATCAAGATATGATCACACCAGAATATACCAAAGGAAATACTAAATTTTGCAAAGCACCAACACAACAAATCAAAACTGTAAATTGGATCATAAAATCTGATCAATTAAGATTCCTGGATCACCAACACCAGTACAGAAGAATATAATGATACAAAAGATACTCCATACACCAAACCATAATCACAATGAAGCAATCTGCAATCACCAAAGTAGGAATATGTTGACATCAATGACAACAACATATCCTAGCAACAACAATGTCCAACAATCTCCCCATTTGGCATTGTTGGAAACATATGAATGTGAAAAACAATCAATGCAAAGAAAGAAATATCTCCAAAAAACTCCCCCTAAGATCAAGCAAATAAAACAGGTTTTTCACATACATCTCTCCCCCTTTGGCAATAATGCCAAAGATCTTAAAATAGAAAACAAATCATGAATCTCTCCCCCATAAACACATAACCAAACTACTCCACTAGAGGAGCAACACCAATTCATCAATCCGGATAAAGAGATAAGACTATGAAGTCCACTAGATTGATGCAACTCAATGCATCTAGTTCTCATCAGGAGGGGTGGATACCCCTAACTTGTCTCTCAAATAGACAAATGAATCTATAGGCAAAGGCTTGGTGAAAATATCAGCAATATGTTCCTTTGTAGAGACATACTCCAACTTCACTGACTTTCTCTCTCAAGTAATGATATTTGATTGACACATGTTTAGTCTTTGAATGTTACACCGAATTCTTTGAAATGTTAATAACACTGGAATTATCACAGTATATGATAGTAGGCTTATCACAGATAAATCTAATATCCTTCAACATTTGCATCATCCAAACCACCTGAGTGCAGCTACCAACAACAACAATATACTCACCTTCAGTAGTAGATAAAGATATTGAATCTTGTTTCTTACTAGCCCATGAAACCAATTTATTACCCAAAAAGAAAGCACAACCAGATGTACTCTTTCGGTCATCAACATCACCATCCCAATCAATATCAGTGTAAGCACATAACATGAAATCATCATTCCTCGGATACCACAAACCATAATCCATAGTTCCCTTCAAGTATCTAAATATTCTCTTAATAGTAGTGACATGACTCTCTTTTGGATCAACTTGATATCTAGCAGCCATGCACACAACATGCATATTGTTCGGCCTAGTCTGAGTAATATATAGTAGTCCACCAACCATAGACCTGCACAAAATCTGATTAGCTTTTGAAGATTCATCACTCTTAGATAATTTGCACCCAGACACCATAGGAGTTCCAACCGGTTTGGAGTCATCTAACCCAAAATTCTTCAGTAATTCCTTCACATATTTAGTTTGAGATATAAAGACTTTTTCCAATCTGTGAAATCTGCAATCCTAAGAAAAATTTCATCTCACCTATCATAAACATCTCAAATTCCTTCTGCATATCACCAGGAAACTTCATGCTCAATTCTTCAACACCTCCAAAGATAATATCATCAACAAATACTTCAACAATTAAGATGTTATCATTTTCAATCTTTAGATATAGATTACTATCAGCAGTCCCTTTAATAAATCCCAATTTCAATAAGTACTTATCCAATCTACCATACCAGGTTCTAGGGGCTTGTTTCAATCCATAAAGAGCTTTCTTCAGTTTACATACCATGTCTCCATCATCTAATTATGAAAATCCATCAATTTTCTCAATGTAGACTTCTTCCTCAAGATTACCGTTCAGAAAGGCAGATTTGACATCCATCTGATAGACCTTGAAATATTTATAGGCAGCATATGCAATAAACAGTCTAACAACTTGAATAGAACTTATCTTAATCATTAAATCAAAGTTAGCATGACACGTTCTCCTATGCCACAAACAACTTTCATCAATCTGAGCAATCAAACAACTTTTCTCACCAGCATTCAAATGAAAAATATTACCTTCAGTCTTAGTCCCAGATGTAATCTCTATACCGAAGGCATTTAGGATCTTACATTTACCATTCTTGAATTGTAAATCATATCCTTTGTCAACCATCTGTCCAACACTCAAAAGATTGTGCTTCAACCTTCAACATACAAAACATCACCAGTATATTATTCTTACCATAAAAGGATATAGAAACTCTACCAAGAATCACACAGGCTTTGTCTTCTCCAAATCTCACTATTCCTCCATCATACCTTTTCATACTCACAAATTTTTTTTATCACTAATCATATGATGTGAACAACCACTGCCTATTACCCATTCATCTCTTTCCTCAACTTTAGTTGATAAAGCTTTCTCCTCAATAGTGCAGCTAGTGTGATCAACATGTACCGGTCCATCTTCCTTATGTTGGCATTATAACAGACAAGGAGATATTGTTGGCATTTCATTAAGGATATTGAGAAGGTTGTTGATGATTATGGATACAACTGATTAAGGATGATTACTGTCTTAATATTATTATTTTGTCATTGATGTCAAGAAATTGATTTTCTAATTCAGTATGATGTTGCCATATCTTAAGAAGTATGATTTGATGAGTATAAAGATGTCAGTAAAAGACACATAAAGAATATGATGAATAAGGGGAGAAATAAGTTATTCAATGGGAAACTATTACCGAGTTAGACAATGATGAGATCGTGATGTTTAGATTGTTTTGATATCATACATATGTTATTGATTGTAAGGTTAATACTATACTATGTTACCGAGCAAGGAACCTAGTTGGTAAACCCTAAGGAACCTAGTTGGTAAACCCTAAGGTTATCACTATCGATTAATGAAGGCAAAATGTCTACCGAGTGAAGTTTAGTATTTACCGAGCTACAACCGAGTAATAACAGAATGCATTAAATGATTACATGCATTATTTAATGAAGAAAGCTGATGAGCTGGCTATGATTAAATGATTGGTATGCTGTGAATGAAGTTTGTTAAAGAACCTATGGCAAAGGAAAATCGATAGGAAGATCTACAGCTCATATTGAACCACAATACCCCAGCACAAGTTCCAGGAAATGTATGCAAGCTCCAACATGGGGTAAAACATTTTAAAATCGGAGGATACATTGAACCTGGTCAAAGTTTGAAGATCTGATGGCTATGATTGATCATGGGAAATGTGATCAAGGAGATTAAGTAGTTAGCTATTGTTTATAAATAAGGAACTACTGATAAACAATGCATGCGGGCAAGTGTATGCATAGGGATGCTACATAGTGATTACCGAGCACTGAAGCTAGAAGACCTGTTTTGAATAACAGAGTATAGAGCCCAATAGATGGACAAGATTAGTTCTATGTCTATATTGTATTGAGCAAATAAGAATCTACTTTAGCATTTTAGATGTGAAGTTGCAGATAGATTTTTATTACTGTTATTTTGTAAAGTGAGAGAAAATCTCTTAACCGAGTGGACTTAACAGTCTTATTTGTAAAACCCTCTAGCAAGGTGACATTCTGATTGAGTGTTTGAACTCCTTTAACAAGGTCACTTCTAACAAGGTGAAGATCCTAACAGATCTGAGGGAAATCCCTTAATCGGGTCACATCTAGCAATGTGTTTGTAATCTTTAACAGGATTTGCTTTTAATCGAGCATACTCTAGAAGAGTATATTTCTTAGTGGATCCAAAATCCCACAGTGGTTTTTCCCTATTTGGGTTTCCATGTTAAATCTGGTGTTATGAGTGTTATGATGTTTATAAGCTGTTGAGTTTGCATGTATAGTAGTTTTGGTTTTATTACTGAAGTTTATGTTATCGAGGTTGAATTTGTTGTTTTGATGGAAGATTAAGTTTGTATGATTCACCCCCCCCCCCTCTCATCTTATTAGCTTGGCATCTGTACTTATCTTTAAGTATCAGAACTATCACCTTAATGGCAAGGAACATAACTCCATCTCCTTTTAATTCTTCATATGTAACACCTTCATCAATAGCATAATAGCAGTTCTTTTGATTCCTATACTTTCATTTAGACTTGTAAGACTTATCATACTTCTCATGCTTCTCATATCTATCATTTCTGTCATGCTTATCAAATTTGTCATACCTATCATATTTAGCCATTCTCTCTGGGAACCTAGAGGCAAAATGTCCTACCTTATTGCAAGAGAAACATTCCAAAGGCAATTTTCCATCATACTTATTGGCTCCCTTAGGCAATCTCCACACAATCAATGCTTCAAGCTCATCCAATTCCCTTTCTTGATCTTCCATCTCTCTCCTTTCTCTTTCATATCTATATATTCTACATTCTTCAGGTTCATACTTATGTTTCTCAGATACAAATGCTCTAACTGGTGTCTCAGACTTTCCATGTGATTCACCAAATTCGCTTAGCTCAAATGCAGCAATCTTTCTAATCAACATATCTCTTTCATTGTAGTCACATTCCAGATCTCCTCAATAGCAGCTACCTTATGTTTATAAGGAGGAAAATATCTCAACACCTTAGCAACAACTTCATCTCTTCAAGGGTTCCACCGGCACATCTGATACCTAGGACAAGGTCATTCACCTTAGCCATAAAGGTATTTATGTCCTCATCTTCTCCCATCTTCAACATCTCATATTTCCCTTTCAAACTCTGTAACTTAGCAACTTTGACTTGTTTATCTCCTTCATACAGGGTTTCAAGCTTCTCCCAGATCTCCTATGTAGTCTAAAGTCCCATTACATTTGTCATTTCTGAATCAGTCAGGGCACTCAACAATTCTTCCTTCGCTCTAATGTTATGTTCAATTTCCTTAATCTCATCAGCAGTAACTGATCCATTCGGAGGAGTAGAATAGGCATTCTTTGTAATCTTCCAATAATCTTCTCCAAGACATATCAAGTGCACTTCCATTGGGTTCTTCCATATAGCATAGTTACTACCATCAAATCTCAAATTCTCCTTCCTAAAGATAACACCTCTAGTTCCAATTGCCATCTTGGATCTCCTCAAGCGGTTAAGCTTCTTCTGAAGGATCTAGCTCTGATACCAATTATTAGCAACAATAATGGAGGAAAATTGAGGGGAGAGGTGAATCAATTTCCTCCAGATCTACAAACTTAACCACAAAAAAAGATCTGATAAACTGCAACAATAATAAAGATAAGAAAATTGATAGCACAACACACAACACCAAGATTTTGACATGAAAAACCTGGTTAAGGGAAAAACCATAGTGGGAACCTACCCACAATAAGATGATACTTTGTAATAGTATGTGAAAATATTACAATGGGGAATACACATGCATTTAGGCACACTTCCTAGAGCTCACTTATCAAAAGATAATGACTCGGAAGGCTACAACCCTCAGGAAAGTATCATTAACTTACAACAAGATTCAAACTACAATCCAAAAGAAATGAACTGCAATAATAGCATCTCCAAATGCCTTATGATAGTTCTAGATAAGTACAATTATCTTCTCTGTAACACCAATCTCTCCTTAATACACTACACTAAAAAATGAATCCTTGTTCACACATACACCACTCTCTAATAATGCAGACATGACCTTGATACCCAAACTACATGATAGTATCACATATTTATACAATCCATCAACCTTGACAACAAGGTCTACTCAACCCTCAACTCACAATTACAAAATTACATCACATGATATAAATAACAACCACCAGACTAATATAATGATCTACATGGCATAACATATACCTAATTCAAGTCTCCAAACATGCAACACCACCAGAAATCATGCCAAGGTCAACCGTAACACGCTACACCACCAGGAAAATTGCATAACACGAAGAACATCACCGATTCAACAAAATCATCAAAAACTCGCACAATGATCAATGCAAATCGCCAAAATAAATAGGACATAATTAGGAAACACCAGCAAGAATGTTAGAATCATTAGTTACAGTTGCACCAACACCACTTATCAAATATTCATCTGTCAACGTCTAAAACTCAAGAACACTCAAACATCAACAACTATCATGAAGAAAGATAACTTGCAGAGCACAAAATCATGAACCATATAAAATGAAGATATTGTTGGCATTTGATCATTTGTACTAAACCGGTAATGTAATATGTGTTTACTTGATGCAATCGATATATGTCTATTGTGCATAAAAATTAGATTTATGTATGATGACTATTTTGTATGTTGTCATTGATGGCAATTGTGTTTCTTTAAGTCATCTAAGTCCTACAGTTCAACCGGCTAGACTTAACTAGTAAAGCAAAGATAATTTTATTAGAACTGGTAATTAGGACTTCAACCGGTAAAATAACAGATAGTGCTACACACTAACAACCGGTATATGAAATTCATGAAGGATGAAGGAATGTAGTTTTGCAGCAATGTCGATGACTAGCAATTGAAGATAACTTTATGAATGTACAAGAAAATTTGATCAGATGACTGAGATTTGATCAACAAGACGGAGACCCAGAAACACAGTTAACTGGTAGTGATGAAAATCACTCAGATCGGTAAAATGACATAGAAATGGATTTGTTATGTCGGCGGTTGACATAACTAAAGCATACAATGCAAGATTGTCTAGATGCATTGAACCCAGGGAATTGTAATAAGGTTCCAGCCGACCTTATGATAATTTTAATTGTGTGATGAGGTATGAAAGGATATATATACTTGAGCTTGTTAGTGTGATATATGATGAGTGAATTTTGTTTTCTGATAGTGTAAAAATCAGAGGAGTTGAGAGATGAAGTCATTGTGATGCTGTAATGTTCTGAAGCAGATCTTATCAGACACATTAGGTGTTATATCGAGATCATTTGTACTTGTTGTCTTGCTAATAGTTGCAACAAGAAAATCCTCTTACAAGGTCACTCCTAACAGGGTGCAGTTAGATCCCAACAATTTTGATTATTAAATCCTCTAACCAGGTGACATATTAGCTTGTGTTTTCAAATCCCAGTAACTAGGGTAGCTCCTAATAGGGCTAGTCCTCACAGGCCTTTTTGTAAAGCTCTTAACCAAGCTTAGACACTTCTAATAGGGTGTGCCCCTTACCGGGTGTTGTAGACCTTAACCAGTCGGATCTCTATACTGCAGATAGTGGATCTTGTAGGTACTAACTCCAACCGTCATTTTTCCCATTTGGGTTTTGCACTTATAAACTCTTGTGTCATGTGGTTTATGCTTTATATGGTGATTGAATACTTGGTGTTATTTCTTGCATGTCTATTGAGTTTTAAGTTGGTGAAATTGATATTCAGTTTTGTATTATTTTTACTATCACTGATTCAGCCCCCCTCTCAGTGCCTTATAAGTTCATCAATTGATATCAGAGCCTAACTTCTTTAAGGCTTAACTGCTTGGAAGGGATCTCAAATCCAAAGGCAAATATTGGTAAAGGAATGAGCTATAGAGAGATGGATAGAGAACTTGTTGAAACCAAGGATGAGCTAGAAACCCTAAGAGGCAAGTATAAGACATCACTAGCTAAAAAGAAGGAACTAACCAAGAAATTATTGGAGATCTCTGACAATAGCTCTTCAGATGAGGTGAACATTGATGCACTAGTTGAAGAAGTGGAGAAGTTGAATGGTGAGAAGACTAACCTAAGAAGAGATTTGGAAGCACTTACAATCCGAATGAGTGAGGAACTTGAAGCTAGAAGAAAGGTTGAGGATCAGATCCGAGATAAAGAGCATGAAATCTTTAAGATCGAGCAAGAGAATGCAAATTTGTATGAATATTGGCATACGGAGAAAGAAGAAAAAGAAGCATTATAGTAGATCTTGAAATGGCAATGTCTCTTAGAGAGACCCTCATGAAAAGAAATGAAGATCTTACAAAGGAACTTATTGAGGCCAATGAGAAACTTGATAAATTCAACAAGAGCTCCTCTATGCTAGATGAACAAATCCAATCTCAAAGGGTAAAAGGTGATACATCTAGGTTAGGATACAATAAATCTAAGAAAGGTGAACCTTCTGGTAGCAAGAGCGACATTCTTGAAGGTAAAACTGCTCCTAAGGCTCAGAAGCCTATCGATAAGAAAGCTTACAAACCTATTTGCTTTAACTATCATAAACTAGGACATACTACTAATGTTTGTAGAAGCAGATCTGATGCTATCATTGGCTATAGACCTAATACTAGATATGTGCCTAGAAGATTTGAAGGTCATTGTTGTTCATGCAACATGTATGAGCATAGATCACTTGAATACATATATGGAGCCAACAATCCAACACCTCACATGAATCCAAGACCTATTGGTGACTAGAGAAGGAATTTCATTGACCAGAGGAACACAAATTGGCAAAGACCCTATGTTAATTGGTCGAGTCCTCATGAGATGGAAAAGAGAGCCAATGTGACTTGATCAATCTGCAACAACTATGGACATGTGGCTATAAATTGTAGAAGAAGAATAGGGAGAGGCAATGCAGGACCTTAGAGAGAATCTGGAATGGCATGCTATCATTGCAACAAACCAGGACACATTGCCAAGTTTTACAAAACATAGAAGAACCAATCGGTGAATCATCCTATAGATCAAAAAGGAAAGTAGAAGGTTGATATTGAAGAAACCAGAGCTGAGATGAATAAGACCTAGAAGAAGAAGAGTGATGACAAACCATCTAAGAAATCAGATTCTTCACCTAATGTGGAAAATCCATC
Source organism: Cryptomeria japonica (assembly GCF_030272615.1). Taxonomy (NCBI): domain Eukaryota; kingdom Viridiplantae; phylum Streptophyta; class Pinopsida; order Cupressales; family Cupressaceae; genus Cryptomeria; species Cryptomeria japonica. The sequence goes on along the minus strand of NC_081407.1, from coordinate 95,437,457 downwards.
TTTGACAAACTAAGTTGTTTTTACAACTTGGGGTGAGCTTATTGTCAAATCTTGAGTTGAACCCCTGGATGATGTACTGTAAGCTAGATCTACATATTCTGATGTATTTTGATGTTTTGATGTGTTTTTTGGATCATAACCGGTAAATATCAATAAGTTTTTGCTACTGACAATATGTTTTAGAGTTTGCTAGGGCATTTTAGGGTTTTGTCAGTAAATGTATTTATTGTAGTAGTTAGAATGCAAATACATATAACTTTTTGAATTTTATTTGTCATTTTGCATCTTGAGAACTATTGGCAAAGTGAGAAGAGAAGAGATAAGTTTGTGCAAGCTACATTTAGATCATTTACCTACAATCTAAGGTGATCGAAGTAAATTTTGATTCGGTGATTGACTGTTGAAGGTTTTGATGGTCGGAAACCCTAACACCGAAGTAGAAGAGGTATTTATCTGAGAAATTCTACTCTTTGCTTGGTGATTTGCATATCTGAAATGGATACACCTCATCTTGTTGATGTGACCGAGAGTGAAAGACCTTAATACAAATGACATCCATACAAGTTGGAGGAAACTAACCCTATTGGTGCCCTATCCGATGTAACGAATGGTGTTTTGCATGTAGAGGATGTAAGATCCTTTTATCACTCAAAACTTGAAGACTTGGGTGTTGCAGTTATTTATGAGCAATACAGATCTCTGTGTAATGAACAAGGAAGATTGAAATAACAGTTCAAAAGCATAGCCGATAAAGGTTTTCATCATGTGATCAATTTCACTGATGATTGTGATGACGGGTTGGTGAGATTTGTTTTGATCCATATTCATGATAAGTTCATGTGGTTGGACAAACCTCACAAAATCACTAAGGAAGCAATCCATGTTGTAACCGGCTTCTGCTCAACCGGTGAAGTGTCATTGCTTAGGTGTATACCTAAGAATGATGTTGAGAAGTTAACTGGATCTAGATGGGATAAAAAAGCCATGACCATGAATGAAATTAATGATCCTGTTGTTAAATTTGCATCTATGGTGATTGGCTATAGAATTTTCTATTCAAGTAGAATGAACAGCATGCCGGCAACAACTATTCACACTACCTACCGGATGATTAAGGAGGATGTTGATTATGATCTTTGAAGCAATGAGAAGCCAATTACTGACAAATTTGGAAGCTATCAAGAAGGACAAGAAACTGAGATTTAAATTTGGTCAACTAATTGTGGGCTTATTCTTCTATTTTCAGAACTTTTTCCCTGGTATAGGTGATATTCAATGGATATCTGGTACTCCAACACTGTTGCCAATAAAGAACAGTATCCAGATGATCAAAGACAAGTTTGGCGATATAATTTGGGGATATTTAAAGAAATTTCAAAAGCAAATGCATGCAATAGAGAGAATTCCAATTGAAGTTGTAAACAAATATGAGGATTCCATCTATTTCATGGTTGACACAGATACATGCCTGATGGAAGCTTTGATTCCAAGAACCACATGGGTAATGCCCATGGGATATGAAGTAGATATAGATCTACTCATTGCCTATGCTGACCATTTATTAGGCCAACTAGTAGATGCTACTGCAGAGAGGTTTGGAACCTACAAGGAGAAACTACTAAAAGTGCATTCTGAATTGCAAAATTAGTGATAGCAAAGAAAATAAGAAAAGAGGTACAGGCCTTTGCTGAGCAGGTCGGATTCACAAAAGAATAGATAGTTGTAGCAAGAGCCAAATATGAGGCTCAATAAGGTGGAACTTCTAGTGTACCAATCGTTACCCCCACCAGTAAGACCAGAGCAGCCAAAGCAGCTGAGAAGAAGAAAGCAGAAGAAACCAAGGTGAAGCCTGTTGAATCTCAAAAAGGTAAAACTGTTGAACCTCCTGTTGTGCCTGCCCAAATCGGAAAAAGAAAGAAAGAGAAAGCTCACAAACTGGTGACAAATATAGAGGAAACAAAATCAGAAGAAGATAAGAGAGCACTAAGGGCAAGTGCTAAGAAGTAGAAGACTACTCGAAAAGGTAAAGCAACTACAAAAATATTGACACTTGAATATTCTTTCACTAGAATGATTAAAATTATTAAGGAGTATGGTATTTCAAAAGGTTCAAACATACTGTTTACTCATTTGTCTAAAATTCAACAAAGGGAGATTGAAGATGCAATCATCTTCAGTATGAACAAGTTTAGTAGATCCCTAATTGAAATATAAGGGCAAATTCCAAAGTCCTTATATCATTTGATTGATGCTAGGTGGCAAGGCGCAATTAGCCTTGATAAAGAATTTATTGATTATACACTTAAACACTTTCAACCAAAACCAATTGAAGAGGAAATTGAACAAATAAAGGTAAATGCAAAATATTTGTTTAGATCAAAGAAGAGATTAACAAGAATGCTTGTTGGTGATACTGAATCAGTCCAAAAGGAGACTGAAATTTTGATAAAGAAATCTTTAGGTCTCATCCCTGAAGAAGAAGAAAAAGATGATGTAATTGAGGATATTACTTTCAATATGCCAAAGTTAGAAGAACTTCCTAAAGGTGTAAAGATCACAGACTTTGAACTGGACAACAAGTATATGCAAGATGACCCTATTAATACTGAACTGATAGATATAGAAGACGATGATATCGATGATACAGATAATGTTGCTAACATTGCTGATAATATATATGTTTTTGAAGTTGATGTATAGATGTTTGATACTCAACAGGAATAGGTTGAGAACAAAGGAGAAGAGAAAGATGTAGACAAAAGCTCAACTGAGGAACCGGTGAATGCACTGTCAACAGAAACTCAGACTGCACCATTCAATGCAAGTGCATATGCAATTGTAAATATTGCCACTGAGGATAATTAGAAGGATTCAATTAATAAGGCAGAGGAAGCATCGACTACTGAATAAAGTATGGAGATGGAGCCACCACTGGTAAAGGAACATCATGTTGAAAGTCAACCGCCACCGGTCACTACAACAACATAGAAGGAACATATAGAGACAGGGAAAGAGAAACCAAAGAATAAGTCAAAAGAGAAAAAGGAGGAAGAGAAGAAAACAAAGGAAGAAATGATAGAGAACAAGGAGAAGATAGTTAATAAGGATCAATAGAAGAAGAAGAAAATAATAGTTGAGGATGATGATGATGAGTCAATCAACATAAAAGGTCCAATAGACATTGACAATCTGAGTTCCTCTGCATTAGTGGAGATTGCTACTGCTATGCAATCCCAAGCACAAAAGAAGAGGTTGAAAGAGAAGAAGCGAGAAGCAGAGACCATTCAAACTATTGTTGAAATATAATCAAGTCTCCGACCAGAGACTGATACGGATAATCTATCCACCCCTATTGTAAATCTTGGATAGTTAGTTGTTGATTCTAGTGAACGACTAAAATCACTTGAAGAGGCAACTCATGCTTTAGTAGAAAAAGATTACAAGAAGAGAAGGGGAGAACAATTGTTTTTAGAAATTGACAAAGGTAAGGTTGCTTTAATAGTGAACAAAGATCTTTTGAAAACCGAAATAGAAATCGGAGGTAAAATTTTGGCCACTATATCTAAAGTATCATTATTTTGTTCTGACTTAAAGAAGAAGAGATAAGATATAGAGAAGGAACTAGAAAAGATAAGTGATGCTTACATACCAGTATAGAACTCTGCTTTAGCTTTTGGTAAATCAGTTGATGCCTTACAACACATATTAGAAATTTATGATTTTGAACAAGTGAAGCAGATAAGATCCTTGAAGGAGTTGAAGACCTAATTAATTTTGAAAGTTGAAATTTTACAGAGAGCATTCAAGGAGTCTAAAGCAATTTTGGCTACCCTGGAGATGAGCACTGTTGATGTTATGGAAGAACTTTCTACATAGATTTTGACCTCTTGTTGAAAACACTGATTCACCCCCCCCCCCCCTCCCTTTCAATGCCTACACTATTAGAAACTTGGGACAGTGACCTTAAACAGTTGAAGTTTCATTTCAGTGATATTTTCTTAAGAATTGCATTGTAAAGACCTGAAAACTTTTATCTCTATATATACATGCGGTCTTTTATGACAAATTTTGATGTAATGTATGTATTTTACTTCTTTATTTGGCATTGTTGTCAAAGGGGGAGTAGAAATAGTTAAGAGTCTAGTCAAAATTTTGGATATACTATTAAGGGGGAATAATGATTCATTTTTGTAATGGTATGCAATTGCTAAGGGGGAGTGTATGTCATGAAGTCACTAAGTGTTGCCATCAATGCCAAAGGGGGAGATTGTTGACATTTGATCATTTGTACTAAACCGGTAATGTAATGTGTGTTTGCTTGATGCAACCGATATATGTTTGTTGTGCATGGAAAATAGATTTATGTATGATGACTATTTTTTATGTTGTCATTGATGGAAACTATGTTTCTTTAAGTCATCTAAGTCCTACAGTTCAACCCGCTAGACTTAACCGGTAAAGCAAAGACAGTTTTATTAGAACTGGTAATTAGGACTTCAACCAGTAAAATAACAAACAGTGTTACACATTGACAACCAATACATGAATTCATGAAGGATGAAGGAATGTGATTTTGTAGCAACATTGATGACTAGAAGTTGAAGATAACTTCATGACCGCATGAGAAAATTTGATCAGATGAATGAGATTTGATCAACAAGGCAAAGACCCAAAAACACAGTTAACCTGTAGTGATGAAAATCACTTAGATTGGTAAAATGACACAAAAATGGATTTGTTATGTCGGTGGCCGACATAACTAAAGCGTACAATGCAAAATTGTCTAGATGTACATTGAACCTAAGGAATTGTAATAAGGCTCTAGTCGACCTTAAGATAATTTTAATTGTGTGACTAGTTATGAAATGATATATATACTTGATCTTGTTAGTGTGATAAATGATGAGGGAATTTTGTATTTCTGATAGTGCAAAGATCAGAGGAGTTGAGAGATGAAGTCTTTGTGATATTGTAATGTTCTGAAGTGGATCTTATCAGATACAAAAGGTGTTATACTGAGATCATTTGTACTTGTTGTCTTCCTAACAGTTGCAGCAAGAAAATCCTCTTACAAGGTCACTCCTAACATGGTGTAGTTAGATCCTAAGAGTTCTGATCATTAAATCCTCTAACCAGGTGACATATTAGCTTGTGTTTTCAAATCCTAGTAACTTGGGTAGCTCCTAATAAGGCTGGTCCTCACAAGCCTTTTGTAAAGCTCTTAATCGGGCTTAGACACTTCTAACAGGGTGTGCCCCTAACCGGGTGTTGTAGACCTTAACCAGTCAGATCTCTATACTGCAGATAGTGGATCTTGTGGGTACTAACTCCCACCGTGGTTTTTCCCATTTGGTTTTTCCATGTATAAACTCTTGTGTCATGTGGTTTATGCTTTATATGGTGATTGCATACTTGGTGTTATTTCTTGCATGTCTATTGAGTTTTAAGTTGGTGAAATTGATATTCAATTTTGTATTGTTTTTACTATCACTAATTCACCCCCCCTCTCGGTGCCTTATAAGTTCATCAGATACATACGACTATCCCAAACTATATCCTAAAATCTCAGATCATGATCTGATCACACTGAAATATACCAGAGGAAATACTGAACTTTGCAAAGCACCAACACAACAAATCAAAACTACAAACTGCATCATAAGATCTGATAAATTAAGCTTGCCAAATCACCAATAGTAGTACAAAAGAATATAATGAAACTAAAGATACTCCATACACCAAACCATAATCACAATGAACAAATCTGCAATCACCAGAGTAGGAATATGTTTACATCAATGACAACAACATATCCTAGCAGCAATAATGTCCAACAATCTCCCCAATGTCCAACACTTTTGAAGCAAAATTAGCCTAACATCTCTATTTGTTAGACCAAGTGAGCATAGGTAGAAAGTGAGGGTTTGTTGTTTAACACTTGGATATTACAAGTAGGTATTGTAACCTACATTTGTGGACCCTATGTGATGTTTCTAATCCCATGAAGTTGAGTTTTGAGGTTTGGCATTTGAGTCTTTGGCACTTGCTTTGGAAAAATGGCCTAATTAGGCTTAATTGGCAAAATAATAGTAAAAAATAGAGGGGTACTTTCTAAAACAACCCCTAGAATAAGTTTAAGATGTTATAATTGAGCCAAAAGGGTATCCATAAGTGTCCTTTTTTGTCTCAATTCTATCCGTACAAAAAGTTATTCCCGAAAGAGCAGTATTGTAGGGCTAGTAGGAGTTTGGTATAGTTGTGAAGTGGTCCACTACCAAAATTGTCAGAGGCCCATACCAATGCATGGAAGGTGTTTTTCTTGACTCCATAAATTTTTTTATAAGCCTTCGCTTTATATATTGATTCATTTGGAATCCTACACCAAGTTTGTGTCCAAACCGGTCTATGACTAAGAGGCCTCATGGGGAAGATAGGTGAGTTGGGAGAAAGATCTCCACTTGGGGGTCACATGTGCCTTTGAAGTGATTGATACATGTTGTTGTGAAGTGGTTTACCTTCTCTGCATCAAATGATAAACTAATTTTTTTATGACCTAACTTGTATTTAAGGAGTGCAGATGTATGAGTTGTATAGGGGATAAAGAATAAATTGATGTGAAGTGAATGTGAGTGATACACAAGAAAATTTAATATTGAGAATGTGTGAAAGTTTGTGAAGAAATTTGAAGGTGATATATTTAGTGTGACGGTGTTCTAAGACTGTGGTGGATGTCAAATGTGTTTTCCATGATATCAGTTGCTTGACACAAAGGTTCAAGGACAATTTCATGATCAATAGTTTCTTCTCATATCAGTTATGCTATCTTTTTATTGCTAGAAGACAGTGGGTCTCTTGGCAGATCTTTGTATATTAACCCAAAGAAGTGAGCCTTAGTTGTGCAATTCCATGTATCTTTCCCTAAGGAATAGTGTCTTATTATTGCAATTCCATCAGGTGCATGATGTTCCTTAGCAGTGAGACTAAAACATTGTAATCAATTTTATTTATACTATGAGTAAGATTCTCACTATGGTTTTTCCCTGTTGTGTTTTCCATGTAAATCTGGTGTTCATGTGTTGATGGTTAATGTTTTTCATTATTATTGTAAAAATAGTTAATTATTGCTTAGTATCTATCAGATCAATTTTGTAGAGTTTCAGCCTGATTCACCCCCCCTCCCCCCTCTCAGTCATGTCGTGGGTTAAACACTACCTCCATCAGTTATGCCATCAACATGTATAACATTATTGTTAACTAAATATTTTACTTTTTGTTAGCATTTGGCATTATAATAGACAATGAGAGATTGTTGGCATTTCAATAAGGATATTAAGAAGGTTGTTGATGATTATGGATATAATTGATTAAGGATGTTTACTATCTTAATACTATTATTTTGTCATTGATGTCAAGAAATTGATTTTCTAATTCAGTATGATGTTGCCATATCTTGAGAAGTATGAATAAGGGGAGAAATAAGTTATTCAATGGGCAACTATTACCAAGTTAGACAATGATGAGATCATGATGTTTAGATTTTTTTGATATCCTACATATGTTATTGATTGAAAGGTTAATACTATACTATGTTAGCGAGAAAAGAACCTAGTCGGTAAACCCCAAGGAACCTAGTCGGTAAACCCTAAGGAACCTAGTCAGTAAACCTTAAGGTTATCGCTATCGGTTAATGAAGGTAGAATGTCTACCGAGTGAAGTTTAGTATTTACCAAGTTGCAACCGAGCAATAACAGAATACATTAAATGATTACATGCATTATTTAATGAAGGAAGTTGATGAGTTGGCTATGATTGAATGATTGGTATGTCGTGAATGAAGTTTGATAAAGAATCTAGGGCAAAGGAAAATTGGCAGGAAGATCTACAACTTAGATTGAACCGCAATACCCTAGCACAAGTTCCAAGAAATATATGCAAGTTCCAAGGCAGGGTAAAACATTTTCAGATCGAAGGATACATTGAACCTGGACAAAGTTTGAAGATCTGATGGCTATGATTGATCATGGGAAATGTGATCAAGGAGATTAAGTGGATGGCTAATTATTTATAAATAGGGAATTGTTGATAAACAATGTATGCGGGCAAGTGTATGCACAGGGATGCTACATAGTGATTACCGAGCACAAAAGCTTGAAGACCTGTTTTGAATAACAAAGTATAGAGCCCAGCAGATGGACAAGATTAGTTCTATGTCTATATTGTATTGAGCAAATAAGAATCTGCTTTAGCATTTTAGATGTGAAGTTGCAGATAGATTTTTATTACTGTTATTTTGTAAAGTGACAAAAAATCTCTTAATCGAGTGGACTTAATAGTCTTATTTGTAAAACCCTCTAGCAAGGTGACATTCTGATTGAGTGTTTGAAATCCTTTAACAAGGTCACTTCTAACAAGGTGAAGATCCTAATAGATCTGAGGGAAATCCCTTAACCAGGTCACATCTAGCAATGTGTTTGTAATCTTTAACAGGATTTGCTTTTAACCAAGCATACTCTAGAAGAGTATATTTCTTAGTGGGTCCGGAATCCCACAGTGGTTTTTCCCTATTTGGGTTTCCACGTTAAATCTAGTGTTAAGAGTGTTATGATGTTTATATGCTTTTGAATTTGCATGTTTAGAAGTTTTGGTTATATTACTAAAGTATATGTTACTGAGGTTGAATCTGATGTTTTTATGGAAGATTATGTTTGTATGATTCACCCCCCCCCCTCTCATCTTATTAGCTTGGCATCTGTACTTATCTTTAAGTATCAAAATTATCACTTTTATCTTGAGAGTCATACAAATATAATTATGATAATCAATAAGCCTTTGATTTCTATAAAAAAAATGCTCATTAATCTTTATGAAGTCATCTATATGGGTCTAATGGACACATATAGGGAAGTGAAACCAAATTAGGATTAAAAAAGTACTTAGTCTAGAGGCTCACCCAACCTTTTAAATTTCTTAGTTGTTTGAGGATTGAAAGAGATTATTAAAAATATTAAACATTTGATAAGTGTTGTGATTGGTTTCTTTTCTATCGCTACCCTCTTGAAAAGAATCAAAATTTAAAAATTTAAAAGGCCAATGCGATTGCAAGATACATGCGATGACTCATATCCTAAACCATTGGAAAGTTTAATCAATTTAACACTTCAAACATGAGTGTAAGTTTCCTTGAATAAGTGGAAGTGTTCAATTATATGTTACCTCAAATGGGAGATAATAATGTTGGAAGTGGGTTGTCCTATTGCAACAGAGGAAATTTTCTATCTCAAGGATGATGGATCCTTGAGAACAAACTATCCCTTTGATACCTCTTTGAACTGGCGCTAGGATGAGTTAGGGGATAACAAAGTTGTGCAGGAAGTGTTAGAAAGCCGAGATGACTCTCTAGATGGCTCTACAGAGCCTATGTCATTGGGATGAGCGCACAGATATGGGACACCAGTGCGACAGGCTGTCGTCCTGTACACACAAAGTGTAGAGTCCGAAAAGAAAGATCTGGATGCACTAACAGAATGTATTAACTAATAAAAAGGTATTAAAATAAAGCGATAACATGGAATACGAGACTAAAAAAATAGATGAAAAAGAATGAGATAATGTTACACGTGGTCCATGCTATGAAACCTCCCGCAAGTTAATCTCTTCCTCATGATGATGTACCTAAACATAGGCCAGACACAAAATGTTGGGGGTTGTGTTTTGAAGCCTGCCTAAGTCAAACCCTCGTTTTGGTGTTTCCACCTCCAGGACAACCCAAGAAGCCACGTGAATAATAAAGTGATAAAGATAATTAAAAAGATGCAACAAGAGATTGGTAAAAGATATTGGAAAATGAAAGAGAGAGATCAAGGAAACCCCCCTTCCATGAACAATTGTTGGAAATGTTGGCACCAAGTGCTTGAAATGTTGCAACAATGGTAATTCTTGTAGAATGTTGTCCAACGATAACCTCTAAGAGATTCCACCTGCAAAAGACCATCGACTTGCCAAGAGAATCCTTCCAAATTCCTTTGAAATTGGTTGTGTCAATAATAGTATTATGTGTTGTAGCTAAATGATTAGATATTCATAATTTCTTTTTGGATGGTCCTATAACTACAACTATTTATGTAGATGATGTATCAAGGTTAGAATGATAATTTTTTGAGCATGGTGAATATATTAAAGATTGACATGATTGTAGAAGAAGGGTGTGTTGCAAGATAATAAATCGAAACTCTAAAAAAAGACATATTATATTAAATCTCATGATTCTAGATAATATGACCATGGCAATCATTTTAGTGGTAGGCTTTTTCTTGTAAGGGTTTCCAATGAATATCTAGTATCTCTTATATTTTTTCTAGTTTGTATATTATTTTGCTTGCCTCTTTTAATGTTTCTAGATTAATTATAATTATATTAAATCATTTTGGTTTGCATAAACCTAGGTTGTTTCTTTATCTTTATATATCAGTCAATTGTAGTTCTAGGATCGAAATATCCACATTCGGTATCAAATTCAGTTAATATAAAATGAGGTGTTCTATCACAAAATGTATACAAGTAGTCACAAAGGAAATTTTTTGAAGGATTTTTAAAAAGATGGTATTGTGTTGAAACTATGGATAGTATATAAGGTTTAAGATTGAATGGTCTGATGGAAAAAACATTGAGTTATAAATGATAAATAAATATTATTTCGTAGAAAGAGATTAATAGATTGTGTTGCCATCTCTAACTAAGCCCCTTTGTATGTCTAAAGAAAACTAAAACAAATTAGATAAGAAATATAGAAGAATAATTTTTTTGTGTCTTCCATATTTTATGTTGATAAACGCATCAAAAGAACAAACTACTCATTCCTTATGGACAAAAAAATGAATTATATCAATCCAAGAGTCTTCTAACTAAACTTCTCTTGAAAAAGAGTATATACTCGTTGAAGATGGAAGAGGGAGACAAAATAAATTATCACCTTCATAACTTTAACCTTATTCTAGGGAACTCCTATCAATAGGACTCAAATTGAATGAAAAAGATAAATGTATCTTGTTACTTTGTTCTTTACCTAATTAATGGGAAAACTTAAGCATGATAATCAACAATGGTACTACTTCTAGCCTAAAATAGAAAACATCTTAAGCATTTTGTTAAGCGGAGAAATTAGAAGGAAATACATGGATGAAACATCTCATAATTTTTTGGTTGTAATGTGAGGCTTTCTAGATAGAGAGGGTAAGAAAAAAAGTGGAGAAAATAAGTTCAAGGGAAAGAGAAGGTTGAAGTCTCTTGGGAGATCAAAAGTGAAATAATACAATTGTCATTGATGAGGTCATACTAAGTATGATTCTTTTGATAGATCCTAAACAATGATTTATATAACTTAGTGATGGTTTATTTCTACCAATACTTTTGGTGAAGAATCAACTTAATTGATATAAGTTCATCTTATCACCTGATGCATCATAAAAAATAGTATTCTAACTAAAAACAATGTGATGGTAGAGAGTATTTCTAAATGAAAATATCTCTCAAAGGATAGTTGGTCAAGGGAAGGTAAAGGTGTTTTTCATGAATGGGAGGGTGAGAAAACTCTTAGAAATATTGCATATTCTAGTTTTGGATAGAGATTGTTTTCCAATTTTTAAGATAATTGACTCTTAAATTCATGCTACCTTTGATGTTAAGTCTTTTTATTTATCTAGAGAAAACTTGGTGCTTTCTAAGGGAACGAGACATGAAACTCCATTGAAGTTGAATGCATCAACATTGCCTAGACCTACAAATGTAGTTAGACTTGATTTGGTGCTATTATGACATCACAAGTTTTGCCACATAGGTGAAAAAGATTTGAAAGCTTGGTAAGTAAATATATGGTTGGAGTAATTTTAGATCATTCTATAAGTTTAAATTTTGTGAATATTATGTGTTTTGTAAGCATAGTAGTATGAAATTTTATCTAGAGAGTACAAGGGCGAATGAGATGGAGGTGATTCATCATGTTTTATTCAATCTTATGTATGCCAATACCATTAGTAATTCTCAATTATCTATCTCTTTGCTTTGATGATTAGTCAAGTTATACTCGGGTACACTTTCTTAGGATAAAATTTTAAGTTTTATAATAATATTAAATAATTCAAGATATTTTTGGAAATATGGAATAGTAAGAAATTAAAGTATTAAGGTCTAATAATTATGGAGAGTATTTCTCCAAATAATTTTAAGGATTTTGTAAAAACACTAGAATAGTGAAATAAAAGACAACATATTATACACTATGCCATAATGAAGCGGTCGAGATACTAAATAAATCCTTTTTTGTGTCAAGCTAGGAGTATGTTAAGTAGAACTTCAATACTAAACAAATTGGAGCAAGTGAGGATCATCTTAAGTAGTGCTAGTCTAGGATAATTTTTTTGGGAAAAAGGTAGTAACTCATACATGTTACTTGAAAAACATGTCTCCTACTTTTACACTTGAGGATGGAATGGCAAATGGATTAGGATACGAATAAAAAACTATTTTAACTCAATTGAAATATTATGGATATGAAGCATTTATTCATGTGACTAAATAAAGGAGATATTACTTAAATATCAAAGAAAAAAAGTGTAATTTCATTGGGCATGATGAAAATGTAAATGGCTACAAGTTTTGGAATTCTAAGACATGAAAAATTCTCCATTCAAGAGATTTCACTTTTGGAGATGTTAGAGTTATTTTGAAGAAGAAGACGAACTAAAAGGAAAAAATAAAGTAAAATGGTGTATTTTGAGCACAAATTAAAGCAACAAGATACATCTCAAATATGAACAAACAAGTAGCCATGATAATGTGGAAGTAGACAATGATATATTTAACACACATTTTAAAGATGAACTATATTTAGATGTAGTATGTTCTCTATGATCACTATGAGATGGCCTACAACATAGTGAAGATTGTATCATCAATACACTCCACCAAATTTGCATTTTACTTTTGATCTAGTATGTATTGATAGCGAACTAATTTTTGTATAAGAAATTCTCATTTCTAAAGAGAGTAAGCCATAGAAAATGATACGAAAGAGAATATGTTAGCATTGAAGTAGTGAAAGACTTGGTATGTAATATATCTACTTATGGAAGGAAACTCATAGCTTGCAAATGGGTTTTCAATAAAAACTTAAAGGAAAATAGATTATTTGAGAGCTACAATGTAATATTTATGGTTAAAGTTTGTTCCTAGATTGAGAAAATATATTTCAACGAGATACTTTGAGATACGTTATCTTGTAGCTAAGCTAAGTTTCATTATAGTGTTTTTATCCATAGTTGTAGCATGTGATTTAGAGAATGAGTAGATGAATATTAAGATTTAATTCTTTCATGGTGATTTAGAAGAGGAAATCTATACGAGATTACCTAAATAATGTGAGGAAATAGGCAAAGAGAATTTAGTTTGTATCTTTATTTGGGTTAGGTAGTTGACACATATATGGAATTAGAAGTTTTATTGTTGGCATGATTCTTCCATAATCCATGGTATGTTTACAAGAATGCTTCTAGAAGAAATTGTGTATTTTTTTTATTAAAAAAAATACACATATTCTTCCAAAACCATTCTTGTAAATAGAAGTTTGATTCATATGCATTAGAATTGGAATTCAAATGGAATAATGTTGATCAATATGGGTACTAATTGAACATTTTAACGATCACATTTTAGTTATTATTTTATTTGTTGATAATATTATTATCCTTAGAAATTATAAAACTTTAATTAAGAAACTCAAAACTCAATTATCTAGTAAGTTTGATATGAAGGACTTAAGTGAGCATAGAGATTATATATATTATAGGAAACTATGAATAAACCAAAAGAAATATTGTAAAATTATTTTGTAGAGGTTTAGTATGCATGATAATAAACCAATGTAAATATGTGTTCATACTAGTTGGTACAAAATTAAGTTAGAACAACATCCTAAGTTTTTGGTTATTTTATTAAACATGGAAAATGTTCCATATGGAAACATGATAAGGAAGAATTATGTACATAATGGTTTGCACAAGACTAGACATTTCAAGGGTAGTGGAAATTCTAAATATATTCATGGCTGAGCCAAAAAAGGAACATTAGATACAAGTCAAAAACATGTTTAGATACTTGAAAGGAACTCTAGATTAGTATTTGTCTTAACCATGGTTCTACTAATGTGGACAAAGTCTTGAGCACATAGGTATTTATGGATTCTTTTGGGTTGGAGTTCCATCAATCATGTGTTCCTCTAGGGAATCTTTCCTTCCTCAATTTTTCCATGTCTAAATCACCCTTTAAATAAGTCTTTTATCTTGTGTACTTATTAACATACATTTTTTACTTTTTTAATAATATTCTCCAAATGCTTCTTTACTTATGTATGGACCTCCTTCACATGCCATTCACAACCATTTGTATCTATGGTAATGCAATATCCATTAGATATATTCAACAATTCTATGAATCTTTTTATTAATAAATTCTATATCTCTCAATAAATTTTTTGATATCTTAGTACAAATATAACCAAAAATACCACTCTTCCAACATGGCCAATATCTTGTTTGTACCATAACATCCTTGTAATCCTCCATTAGGTAACCTAGTTACCTAATGAGATTCTTTCTCTTGGAACTATGTATTATACACAACTAACTTATTTTGAACAAATTTCCCTCCTACACAAATTAATCCTCATAAGAACTCTTAGGTCTCCAATTTAGGGGTCCATGAATATACAAATTTTGGCTCCCTAACATGAAAATCCTTCATCTCCATTCCTACCAAATCTAGGGCAATGGTACACTGACAATGTTTTGCTAAAGGAATCCACCATGTTATTGGTTAAGCCAATATTATGTTTGAAAATAAAATAAAACTCCTCTATATAATCTAATTATTTCATCTACCTCTAATTTATCCTGACGTGGTTGTTAATAAACCTCAATTCTTAGTGATCAAAATATAAAATAAACGGCCTACTAATGGGCTTTTGAGGGCTTATCCTCCAAGGGTTGGTGATAAAAGTCATGTGTGGATGCTACCAGATAGGGGATGGATCAAGATCAACTTTGACGGGGCATCCAGGGGGAATCTCAGGATCTCTGGTGCAGAGGTCATAGGTCGAGATGAGAAAGGTAGTATCTTAGCACTTGGAGCAAAGAGATTGGTGGATGGTAATAACGATGAAGCTGAGTGTTAGGAAACAATTGAAGCAATTCTTATGGTAAAAAAATTGGAGGTGAAAAAACTACACCTTGAAGGGGACTCCCAGCTAGTGGTGAGTGGCATCGCTAGGGGTAGGATGGAGGCTTGGCACCTGGATAAACATATCAGAAGAATAAATGACCTCTTGAATGGGTTCGAGGATTTTAAATTATTGCATATTCTAAGGGAAGGGAATGATGAAGTTGATGTGCTCTCGAATGTAGGTGCAAATGGTTCCTTGGCTGAACATTTTGATTTCTTTAAAGACTTAAGGGATTTGGATCCCTTAGAATTTGTATGAAGGTGCTTTGAGTATGAAAGGGGAACCCGAGAAGTTGTGATGAGATATGCGTGAACCATTTTAGATATGCATGTTGAGGGGAAGGGATGACTCATGTGGATTGAGTTCACCACAATGGCAGCAAGTTATGAAATGGCGGCGTAGGTGCAATGATGATAGTGAATGGAACTTTGGATTGCTGGCGATGTGTGGTGTGAGGCGGTGCGTGCGATGAAATAAATGGATGGGGTGACAACGGGTTGTGTCATTATGGTCCTTATTTTCTTTTTGGCACTGCACAGAGGATTGCAATTTCTCTTGCGAGCATTGTATTTTGGCTATGTGGCAGGGAACGATGGAAGCAAATTTCTCGCTACTCACACTGGGCCAAATGCCTGCCTTTCGAGGCACTATTTCAAGCCATCCTCTAAAGAATGTTTTTAGGGTGGATGAGGAAGAATTTTGGAGGGTTGTTCGCTTGATGTTTGGAGATAAATTTATGGACACTAACTGTTGCCCACAAACTAATTTGGACGTATTGTCCCTGTTTGTGGCTCTAGCGCTAATGGTGGGAAGTTCAAGGGAGGAGGTGTCGTGGGTGGCGTCTCCAGTGCTGAGACCAAAATGGTCGGGTGGCCTGGTTGAGGTGGTGGAACATGTGGAGATTGGTGTGGGTTTGAGAATGTAGCAAGGGCCATGGAGGCGCTTAGGTGGGCAGAATGATGTAATGCAGCCTCTGGTGGTGCAGTCGGCCTCTCGCCCGGTTGAAACCCAGTTGGAGGATGCAAGGAAAGGGTGGTGGGAACTGTTGGACTTTGTGCGGAAGATGGGACCGACGGAGCAGGCGAAACTGCATGGCAAGAAGACCCCAGTGAAGTTGTAGGCTCCGTTTAGTGAAGATGGGCGGTCGTTGGTGTGTCACCAAATCCCGCAGAAGAATGCGAAGATTGTGGAATGCAGTGAGTTGCAAGGAGGACGACCGAGAACCACGACAAGTGTTGGGATGGCACAACCTAATGTAGGACCCAGTCATGCCATCCCCAAATTCTCCAGGGAGGAGGCCCTTGGCTAGTTCTGGTAGGTTGGTTTCCTAAGTAGGCCATCAATTTTTTGGGTGGTTTTTCCCTGTTGTAAGGAATGGAACCTTAGTGGTATGTTAGCATTTGGCATTATAAAAAACAATGGAAGATTGTTGGCATTTCAACAAGGATATTGAGAAGGTTGTTGATGATTATGGATATAACTGATTAAGGATGTTTACTATCTTAATATTATTATTTTGTCATTGATGTCAAGAAATTGATTTTCTAATTTAGTATGATGTTGCCATATCTTGAGAAGTATGATTTGAAGAGTATAAAGATGTTGGTAAAAGACACAGAAATATTATGATGAATAAGAGGATGAATAAGGTATTCAATCGACAACTATTACCGAGTCATACAATGATGAGATCATGATGTTTAGATTATTTTGACATCATACATATGTTGTAAATTGTAAGGTTAATACTATACTATGCTACCAAGCAAATAACCTAGTTGGTAAACCCTAAGGTTATCGCTATCGATTAATGAAGGTAGAATGTCTACCGAGTGAAGTTTAGTATTTACTGAGTTGTAACCGAGCTATAATAGAATGCATTAAATGTTTACATGCGTTATTTAATGAAGGAAGCTGATGAGTTGGAACTGATTAAATGATTAGTATGCCATAAATAAAGTTTGTTAAGAATCTATGGTAATGGAAGATCGGCAGGAAGATCTACAGTTCAGATTGAACCGCAATACCCTAGCACAAGTTCCAATAAATATATGCAAGTTCCAAGGCGAGGTAAAACGTTTTTCAAATCAAAAGATGCATTGAACCTGGTCAAGCATGAAGATCTGATGGCTATGATTGATCATGGGAAATGTGATCAAGGAGATTAAGCGGTTAGCTAATTGTTTATAAATAGGGAACTGTTGATAAACAATGTATGCAGGCAAGTGTAGGCACAGGGATGCTACATAGTGATTACCGAGCACAGAAGCTTGAAGACCTGTTTGAATAATAGAGTATAGAAGCCCAACAGATGGACAAGATTAGTTCTATGTCTAGATTGTATTGAGCAAATAAGAATCTGCTTTAGCATTTTAGATGTGAAGTTGTAGATAGATTTTTATTACTGGTATTTTGTGAAAGTGATAGAAAATCTCTTAACCGAGTCGACTTAACAGTCTTATTTATAAAACCCTCTAGCAAATTGACATTATGATTGAGTATTTGAAATCCTTTAACAAGGTCACTTCTAACAAGGTGAAGATCCTAATAGATCTAAGGGAAATCCCTTAACCGGGTCACATCTAGCAATGTGTTTGTAATATTTAACAGGATTTGCTTTTAATCGAGCATACTCTAGAAGAGTATATTTCTTAGTGGGTCCGAAATCTCACAGTGGTTTTTCCCTATTTGGGTTTCCACGTTAAATTTGATGTTATGAGGTTTATGGTGTTTATATGCTTTTGAGTTTGTATGTTTAGCAGTTTGGTTATATTACTGAAGTATATGTTACCGAGGTTGAATCTGATGTTTTTATGGAAGATTAAGTTTGTATGATTCACCCCCCCCCCTCTCATCTTGTTGGCTATCGGATCTGTACTTACATTAAGTATCAGAACTATCAATTGGTATCAGAGCTTTGGACTCCAGAAGAAAAGTTTGAAGGCACTTGAGTTAAAGATCCAAAGATGTATAAGAGGGATGCACTGAAGCTGAACAAGTCAAGTTTCTCTACATGGTAGAAAAGGATGAAGCTGCATCTATTAGGAGTTGGAGAATATGTTTTATACTATCTAGAGAACGATTTTGTTACACTGAGCACCTATCCATTGACAATGGAAGAGATAAAGGCAAAGCAAGAACATATCCAAGCAATGATTGAAATAACATCTGCATTGACCGACTCAGAGTTTAATGACCTAGAAGGCTGCAATGATGCAAAGGCAATGTGGGATAAGCTCATATCAGTATATGGAGGAGATGAACATGTTCAAAGAGAAAAAGTAGATAGTCTAAGAGGATAGCTTGAATCTATGAGGATGAGTGAAGGTGAGAACATAACTCAGTACAGTACAAGACTAAAGGAGATTGTCAATCAAATCAAAGGAGCAGGTGGAACTATTGAAGAAAAGGATATAAAAAGTAAGTTGTTAAGAACCCTTCTACTAGCTTATGCAATATGAGTCTCTGCAATCAATGAATTGAGGTCTGTACCGAATATGCCAGTTTCTTTAGATGCTACTATTGGTAAGCTACATGCATTTGAGTTAAGTAACTTTGATAACAGTGGATCTTCGGTAAATAAAGTTGAATCTGCATTTAGTTCTTTTCATCTTGATGAATCTAATGATTAAAATGAAAGAAAGTATAAGTACTCTGAAGGAGATCACAGTGGAGCAAGTGAAAGATTTCATAAGAACATGGAAGAAGTACACAAACTGTAGGAGGAAATCAGAAAGCAAGAAGAGTTTGAAGCACTATTAGCCAGAAGGTTACTGAGAGGCAAAGGAAAGTATAAAGGAAAACTACCTTTGAAATATTTCAATTGTGATAAAATAGGACATATAGCTTCTAACTATCTTGACAAAGATTCTACTGAAAAGAGAGATTACCAAGATGATAGACAGAAAGACAATCATTACAAAGGACACCAAGATTTCAGAAGAAGAGATAGAAAGACATGCTTAATAGCTGATGAGGAATCCAACGATGATAAATCAGATGAAACTGATACAGAGGAAGTAGTTTATGTGGCTATCAAAATGGATCAGATGAAGAAAAGTATGAAGAAAAAGCCCTAATATCTCACATAAATACTAATGATTCTTGGATCATAGATAGTGGATGCTCACATCATATTACAGGAGATAAACACAAGTTTGTTATATTAGAAGATTATGATGGAGGCTATGTAAGATTTGGTAATGATGCACCATGTCTGGTGAAAGGTAAAGGATCTATAACACTTCTTGACAATGCAAGATGCAATGTTGTTTATTGGGTTGAAGGTTTGAAATACAATTTGTTGAGTGTAGCACAGCTAAACAACATAGGTTACCGAATAGAATTTCAGAAAGGAATTGTCAAAGTTCATGACAAGAATGGAAAGTTAGCTGCTACCAGGACACAAACAAAAGGTAACACATTTCACCTTGACTCAACTCATAACAAGTGTTTGTATGCAAAGATAGATGATACCTAGTTATGGCATAAAAGGTTTTGTCATGTAAATTTTGATAATCTGATCAAAATAAGTAAGAAGCACCGAGTAAGAGGTCTACTGAGTCTTGAAAAACCTGAGAATGTTATGTGCCGAGGATGCCAGATGGGTAAGATGACAAGATCAAGCTTTACAAGTAAGTCTTACACTTCTAAGGGAATTTTAGATCTTGTGCACACTGATCTTTGTGGTCCTATGAAAGTTCAAAGTTATTATGGTGATAAATATTTCATATTATTTGTGGATGACTATTCAAGGATGATGTCAGTAATGTTTTTAAAAGATAAATCATAAGCTTTTCAAATGTTTAAATGGTACAAGGCAAGAGTTGAAAATGAAACAGGAAGACAACTGAAATGTCTTAGATCAGATAGAGGAGGAGAGTTCACATCCGATGAATTCAATTATTCTGCAATGATCATGGTATTAAAAGACAAGTCTTTGCACCGAGAACTCCACAACAAAATGGAATAGCTGAGAGAAGAAATAGATCTATTGTGGATTGTGCTAGAACACTAATGATTGAAAAGAAAGTGCCACAAACATTTTGGAGATAAGCAATAAGCACAACAGTTTAAACCCTAAACCGAGTACAACTGAAGAAAGGTACTTTGAAGACACCATATGAAATCTGGTATGATAAGAAACCTAATGTAAGTTATTTTAAAATCTTTGGAAGTAGATGCTATGTTCACAAAGATGATAGAAATGGCAAGTTTGATCAAAAGAGTGAAGAAGGAACATTTCTAGGTTATTCTTCTAGAAGCAAAGAATTTAAATGTCTGATCAAATCATCTAACAAAGTAGTAGAAAGTGCAAATGTGAAAATTGATGAATTTGCAGAAAGAAATGATGAAGGAAATTCCAAGGAACCAGAAGACTATGACGAATTTGTCTATGTTCAACCGATAAGTCTTACTGAGAAGACTGTTGAAGAAAATGAAGAGAATATCTAGTTACTGAGTGATGAAGAAGATCGTACAGATCCTACCAAGCCTGTATTAGCCAAGTATGTTAGAAGACATCATGCACCAAGTCAGATTATAGGAGATAAGGATGATCCAGTGATGACAAGAAACAAACTGAGATAGAACACATGTCCGATATCTGAATTTGAACCGAGAATAGTGAAAGAGGCATTTAATAGTGAAGATTGGATAAATACTATGACAGAAGAGATTGATCAAATCAAGAAGAATGACACATGGACACTAATCCCAAGACCGAAGGACAAAAATGTAATCGATACAAAGTGGATTTTTCAGAAACAAGCTAAATGAAAAAGGAGAGGTCATTTGAAACAAAGCAAGACTAGTTTGCAAAGGTTATGCTCAAGAAGAAGGAATTGATTATGGTGAAACTTTTGCACCTGTTGCTAGACTTGAAGGAGTAAGAACATTGTTGGCATATGCTGCTTTCAAAAACTTCAAGGTATATCAAATGGATGTCAAATTTGCATTTCTGAATGGAATATTAGAAGAAGAAGTTTTTATTGAACAACCTGAAGGATTTGTTGAAGACAATAATAAAGATCAGGTATGTAAATTGAACAAAGCTTTATATGGTTTGAAACAAGCACCTAGAGCATGGTATGAAAGATTGCACTCTTATTTGGTTAAGATTGGTTTTATAAGGACAAGTGAGAACAACAATATGTACATGAAGAATGATAAAAATGGAATACTGATCTCAGCCATATTTGTTGATGATATTATATTTTGTGGAAATGACTCTCTATGCAAGAACTTTGGAAATGAAATGAGCAAAGAATTTGAGATGTCATTAATCGGTGAGATAAAGTATTTGATGAGGAGGTAGATAGGACTTAGTCTTTTCAAGTTTTAGTGGGCTTTGTTCAATTATCTTTCCATTCAATCTCTAGGAGCAAATGGCATTCTCCTAAACCTTTCTCCTGTCTCCTCCTCTTTGTTCAACACAGCTTGCACCCTATTATACTGCACATCACTCCTCCTTACCTTCCAAGCTAGAGCATTCAAGTCTGAAATGAGGTCCTCTTGTGTGTCACTAAAAACAAACAAGTTTGGTTGTCCAACTGGCTGGATCTCCTCTCTTCCAGGAATGGGCAACTGTTGAAGAACCATGATCTATGAATCTTTGCTTGCATCTATCAATATTTCAGGCATGTTGATGTGTTTGATGGTCTACTAAACAGGTTGGCAAAGTCTGATTGACTGTCCTTCACTTGCAAGAGTGAGACTACCCAATTTTGGATACAAGAGTGTTGAGTAACTCAAAGCATTACTAGGTTCTAAAAGTCAATTTTGATCAAATGTTGAAATGTATTGTTGATGAGCCCATAGAAGGTTGTCTCTGGTCATCACTTGTCAACTTTGATGGTTTGAAACAAACTACAACTCTTCCCTCCTTACCGATTTCACCAATTTGCCAAATCAACCTTAAAAAGGCTACTAGAATTAGCCCTAGTTGCTAGTGAAATTTGCTCACCCTGTTAAATATGCTCAATTTCATGACAAACCCTTTTAGGAATGGTCTAATTATAATGCAACCTCAAAGATTTTTGCTATGGCAAGTACTGTACGGACTGTTTTAGTGCTGTCCCACAAAATGTGCAATTTTCAAGGGTTTTTGAGGTTTCTAGTGAGGGTTTGCAATTTACAAGTCTTCCTCATGATAATAGACCAATTTAAATGTTTCAAACCTTGCTTCCACATATACCAAACACTCCCAAGGACTTAAACCTCATCTTCTAATATTGACATTTTATCAAATAGCTATCATACTGCTGCATTTTCTCAGAAATAACAGTCCAAAAACAGGGACAGCGATGTTTTCAAGGTTTTATATGCTTCGTTTAATGTTAATAACGTAAGTACAATGAAAATATATCACATATGAATGCAATAATGCCTTGACAACAGTTGGAGTAACCTGCAAGCAAGTATGAAAGGGTTTTTTTATGACTGTTGGTCTCTTATCTGCCTTACTGCACTTTCACAGTCTTAGAAACTGTGACAACTTTAATCTCTCTGTTTGACCTGTTTATTCATGCTGTCCTTGGCCTGCAAGAAGGTATAAATGGCATGATAAAATAGTGCACATAACCTCTTCAAAGATCTTAATGAGTTGAGTACTTAAAGGATGACATAAATCATAAAAACATTATGTGACTGTGACAAAGAATACACTGTTTTTAGGATCCTTATTTAGGTCCATTACAACAATAACCATAGAACATTAGTTACTTGAGAATCAAATACTTTCAAAACACTTCTCAAGATTACAAAATAAATTTCCAATCATTCCATTTGTTCCAAATGAATGTTGGCAATGGAATTTCTACAAACAGTTAGCAGGAAAACAGTGACTCACTGTTTTGAATCAGATTTTCATATGGATCTTCACATCCACCCAGGTCATGAAAGGACAAGAATGGTAAGTTCACTTTGTCATTTTCAACTTAAACACTTTTCAATATATCAATGTACAATGCTATGAGAGCAAGGTACAATACAAAACTTTTAAAGAGAACCCAAGCCAAGTTGTTGCCTTCACACACTTGCCATGGGCTTACCAACTCTTATGCACTGCTAGAAAAAGAAAATAGAAGTATGGTACAGAATGTACAGGTGATCCAACAAGTTCCCTCGAAGCCATGGATGAATAAACTTCAAGGAAACTGATTGGACCATAGAGGAACCTCCATTGAGAACTCAAACCAATGCCTTAACACAACCACTCCAAGCAAAAAGTATTCAAATACCAATGAAACTCAAATACAACTACTTAAAGCATTAAATGATGTTCATACACAAAGAGAAACAGTACCAGTACAGCCTGTTTATGGCATGGTACGGACTGTACTTCACAAAGTGCAGAAAACTAATTGAAACTTCACAAAAACAAGAGCAAAAGAGTGTTTTTTTTTCACTTTTTCCAATAAGACCAACCCATACAATGATGGGAACATGGTTTTTATACATGTGACATCTCATTAAAGCCCTTGTACGGATAGGTACAGGCTGGAACTAACCAAAACCACCAAAAACCCCTTTTTTGACAACTTTTGACAACTTTTTGACAACTTTTGTTGCTCAGAAATTGCATTTTGACTTCCGGTGACTTGGCACTCAATCTAATGACTCAAAATAATTTGGAAACACTAAATAAACATGCTCCAATGCCTTTCAAGGCTTTGAAACAACAAAAATGCAAAAATGCTCATTTTGACCCAAATTTGACAATTTTTGGCCTAGTGAGCAAAAATCAAAAATCTTGGAAACTCTTCAACAAAATGAGTTCCAAACCTTATTAAACCACTAGAAAAACCTATTAAACCTACTAGAAGCATAAAATAAACACACATGCTTAATATGCAACAAAATTTTATACCTGATGGGTTTTGAGCACTCAGGTGCTCAGGTGCTCCTGCACCAGTATTTTATAGGTTTATAGATCCTGCAAATGAAAAATAAGATTTTCATTACTCAATCCAAGTACATAAAGGAAATCTTGAAGAAATTTGGAATGGGGGATTCAAAACCAGTAAGTACTCCTATGACTACCAACTATAAATTATCAAAGAATGATGAATCTGCATCTATTGATGAGACACTTTACCGATCCATGATTGGAAAGCTACAATATGTTGTTCATAGTAGACCAAACATAACACATACAGTAGGTATAGTTGCAAGATTCTATGTAGATCCTAAGGAAACACACATGACAACAATCAAAAGAATTTTTAGATACTTGAAAGGCACTGAAGATTATGGCTTAGTATATCAGAAAGGAAATAATTTTGATTTAAAAGTTTATACTGATGTTGATTGGGCAGGCAACATTGATGACAGAAAAAGCACAAGTGGAGGAGCTTTCTTTTTAGGAGAAAGACTAGTGAGTTGGCTTAGCAAGAAACAAGGACGTGTTTCACAGTCAACAACAGAAGCTAAATACATTGCTGCAACATTAAATTGTACCAACATTGCATGGATCAAACAACTGTTGGAAGGTATAAATGAGAAAGTTACCGAGCCAGTAACTATATTCTGTGACAATACTAGTGCCATTAACATTTCAAAAAATCCTGTTATGCACTCTAAGACAAAGCACATCTCTATCAAATATCATTATCTTAGAGAAGAAGCTCAAGAGAATAAAGTGGTGTTGGAGTATGTTAGCACAAAGGATCAAATAGCAGATATCTTCACCAAGCCACTACCAAGGGACACTTTTGAATATCTCAAAAGTAAGTTAGGGGTCCTACCCCTATCTTCTACTCACTGACCGAGTTCGGTGAAAGCATAAATTCGATGACTCTATCGAATATCTTTTAGGAGTTGATGCTGATTTACACACTTTAGGAGGTTTTCTAAAGGTGTACAGGAAATATTACAGGAAACAATATAGGATACCATACAGGGAACAAGAATTGAAGACAAAATGCTCTGATCGAGACTGTATTGACACATTACAACAAGAATTCACTTCATACAGGAAGAAATTATGTTTTAGTTCTTTACTTTTTGGCATTGTTGTCAAAGGGGGAGAAGACTAATATAAGGGGGAGAAGACTAATATAAGGGAGAGAAGACTGATTGAAAAGACTGAAGAAAATAGGAGAAGTCTAATGTATGGGGGAGAGCATTTTAGCATTTCAGAATCACAACAATCCGAATCTTTTAAGGTCAAATCAATTGGTTTTGCCATCAATGCCAAAGGGGGAGATTGTTAGCATTTGGAATTATAACAGACAATGGAAGATTGTTGGCATTTCAACAAGGATATCGAGAAGGTTGTTGATGATTATGGATATAACTGATTAAGGATGTTTACTGTCTTAATATTATTATTTTGTCATTGATGTCAAGAAATTGATTTTCTAATTCAATATGATGTTGCCATATCTTGAGAAGTATGATTTGAAGAGTATAAAGATGTCGATAAAAAACACAGAAAGATTATGATGAATAAGAGGATGAATAAGGTATTGAATGGGAAACTATTACTGAGTCAGACAATGATGAGATCATGATGTTTAGATTGTTTTGACATCATACATATGTAAATTGTAAGGTTAACACTATACTATGTTACCAAGCAAATAACCTAGTCGGTAAACCCTAAGGAACCTAGTCGGTAAACCCTAAGGTTATCGCTATCGGTTAATGAAGGTGGAATGTCTACCGAGTGAAGTTTAGTATTTACTGAGTTGTAACCGAGCTATAACAGAATGCATTAAATGTTTACATGCGTTATTTAATGAAGGAAGCTGATGAGCTGGAATTGATTAAATGATTGGTATGCCGTAAATAAATTTTGCTAAGAATCTATGGTAATGGAAGATCGGTAGGAAGATCTATAGTTCAGATTGAACCGCAATACCTAGCACAAGTTCCAAGAAATATATGCAAGTTCCAAGGTGAGGTAAAACATTTTTCAGATCGAAAGATGCATTGAACCTGGTCAAGCATGAAGATCTGATGGCTATGATTGATCATGGGAAATGTGATCAAGGAGATTAAGTGGTTAGCTAATTGTTTATAAATAGGGAACTGTTGATAAACAATGTATGCGAGCAAGTGTATGCACAGGGATGCTACATAGTGATTATCGAGCACAGAAGCTTGAAGACCTATTTGAATAATAGAGTATAGAAGCCCAACAGATGGACAAGATTAGTTCTATGTCTAGATTGTATTGAGCAAATAAGAATCTGCTTTAGCATTTTAGATGTGAAGTTGCAAATAGATTTTTATTACTATTATTTTGTGAAAGAGACAGAAAATCTCTTAACCGAGTGGACTTAACAGTCTTATTTGTAAAACCCTCTAGCAAGGTGACATTTTGATTGAGTGTTTGAAATCCTTTAACAAGGTCACTTCTAACAAGGTGAAGATCCTAACAGATCTGAGGGAAATCCCTTAACCAGGTCACATCTAGAATTTGTTTGTAATCTTTAACAGGATTTGCTTTTAACCGAGCATACTCTAGAAGAGTATATTTCTTAGTGGGTCCGAAATCCCACAGTGGTTTTTCCCTATTTGTGTTTCCACGTTAAATCTGGTGTTATGAGGTTTATGATGTTTATATGCTTTTGAGTTTGTATGTTTAGCAGTTTTGGTTATATTACTGAAGTATATGTTACCGAGGTTGAATCTGATGTTTTTATGGAAGATTAAGTTTGTATGATTCACCCCCCCCCTCTCATCTTGTTGGCTATTGGATCTATACTTACATTAAGTATAAGAACTATCAGTGGTAGGCATAGATGGTGTGGTTTCTGTCTCGGGTTTCATTTTGATTTTGTAGGGGCAAGACCCCATATAGTCTTAAGATAGTGGAACACTGCAGAGCAACTGAAGGCATGTATTTTTCCTTTCAAGCAATATAAATATTAAACTTGTTACCGATCAAAAAATAAACACCCTTCATAATACATAATTCCTCCACTTCTACAAGACTTGAACAATTATATAAAACTCCTTATATCATAAATTAAATATTTTTTCTTATCTTCATTCAACTTCTTACTAAAATATGCAATGATGTTATATTTGAGACTCAAACAACACCAATGGTCTTATCGCTAACATCATATCCCACTTAAAATACCTCCTCAAAATCTAAAAGTACCAACACTAGGGAATTTTCCATCTTTTTAAGTAGTTGAGAGATATTTTCCACAATAAATATCTATTCAAATCCACCCTCCCATAAATAATGAGCTTTTGTGACACACATATCATCAAAACATTTTGAACAAGCATTTTTGGTAGAAGCCTACCAAATAATAGAAACTTCAAACCTTACACATTTTTCAATATTGGACACTTGAATATTAACTTAAGCTTATTTGGATTCATCTTGAGATATAACAAACCCCAAGTATGATATCTTCTTTTGCACAAAATTATAGTTATTTAGGTTTATACACAACTCCTATCTTAATCATACTAAAACTTGCTATGCATTTAAGATAATCTTTCCTAGGAGATTTTTAACACTTTATTCATTAACCTCATTAATATAACTGGTGTATCTTCAATTCAAAATTTTTTACCAACCATGCATAAAGTCCATCCATCATTCTTAAATTTATCTTCCAATCATTCCCTTCACATGGATTCTAATATAATAAAATCCACTCTAGAATTCAATAGTTTAAAAGTAGAACGCTCCACTCAAATAACCCATTAGATCATCCATGTACAATCGTGGAAACCTATACTTGTTGTTAATGATACCACAAGAGTTTTTACATATCCTCCATTCTTCTCCCTTTTTAAAGACAAGTACAAAATACATTATACAAAGGCTCATACTTTCCTTTCTTAGACCTTTATTCATTAGTTCCTTTGATTGTTTATTTAAATTTACATTCATGTTAGGACTCATCATGTATAGTTCCTTATTTGGTAAGATCAACCTTGAAATCAAATCCATGCAATGTGAACTATTATGTATTGGTGGAAAACCCTTAGGTATTCAACTAACCATAATATCCTCAAAATCGAACAATTGGTCTACCTTTGGCTCCTCTAATTGACACAACATGATTTCCTCTACTAGAGTGGGTTTCATAATAATGCATAACACTTCCACAACTTTTCAACTTCCTTAAGTAATTGTTTGGCTAATAGAAATATTATTTGGCCTTTTGTGGTTTCTTCTTAAAAATTCAGTAGATTCAAGTAAAACTTCTTTCCATCTTTGTTGAGGGTGAATGTGTTCTTCCTTCTACCATGGATGAAACAAGTATCATACTACCATGGTCTTCCCAAAAATGCATGGCATGTATAATCCATAAGGATTACATCACAAAAAACCTCATCTACATAATATCCAATATAAAATGCCACTAAGTAGCTATATAATCATCTAATAAATTTTTCTACAATGATGAAGCATGGTTAATATTTGAATATGATACCATATTTAGGTTTGACTTCTCTACCACCCTAACTAACACTAAATTATTCATTATTCCTCCATCTATGATCATCAAGTAAAATGCTTTCCACCTACTTTACATAGATAGTTTAGAAGATACTCTTCCTAAACCTTGGTTCTATATCTTTTAGAATAGACATCAAAAATATCTTCTACAACATCAAGTTCTCTCTAGCTTTAGGTGTTATGCTATATATCTCATTGCTTAACTCATAATTTCCCCCTTTTGTAAGGTCCACTCACTTCTTAACATGTTCTTGTTCTTTCTTGCATCTAGACATTCAAGTACCATATAGCATACCTCTCCACATCTATTATAGGTACCATTTGAAGTCCTTTAAAAATCTCCTCTAGTTTTACCTCCCCTTTCTTAGAATTCTTCTTTTCTCTAAAATCATGTGCACTGCCATTAGATTTTTCCTTGCTTGCTACTTTGTTTGTTCCTTCCATAATTTTGTTTATCTTGTGCTCCCTATTGCTTCTTAAATAAATTTTATTTTACCCTCAACACAAGTTGGTGAAAACACTAAAAATATTTAATTAGCAACAAACATATCTTCTTGAATTTCATTCCACAACCCATTCAAATTTTAAGAAACCTCTACATCATCTTCCATGTGACTTTCTTAGATGTTAATTCTACAAAAGTCCCTAGTATACTCATTCACAATCAATCCTCTTCTCCACAAATCTTGTAACTTATTGAACAATTTCAAATTGTAACTTGTAGCAAAATTATTTCTATTTAATGACTCCAACATTTGATCCCACTTACATATGTTTAAATTATTCTTATTCACCATATATTTTTACACACAATCCAACTATATGGTTGTACAACCCTTCATCATGGTGGTTACATTCTTGACTCTCTTAAGATCGTTAAATGTGTCAAATTGAAAATAATTTTTCAAATCACCGATCCAATTCAACAAATCCTCAAGATCTAAATCTCCTAAATAAAAAGGAAGATTAAACCTTGTTTTAACTTCTTCTTGTTAACAAATTTATCTTTTACACTTAATTCCTCTCCTAAAATGGAAGCCTCATCATTTCATGGTTCCTAAACTTGTCTCTGATCACCATTGTCATCCTCAAACTTGATCATTCTTCAACTTTACATGATCTCAAGGGCTCTTATTATTGCTTCAATAGTTCTCCATATGTTAATAATTCAATCATCATGCTTCTCCCTTCCATCATCCTCATCATCAAATGATGTCTTTTCTATTTTTTCCATCTATTCTCTTGTTAAACATCTCCTGATAAGCCTAACTTATAGTGCAACATATGGATATGCTCTTATTATGGGGTTCCACTAATGCTTCTGTTAACCTAGTTGCAACTAGGCTCTATTACCACTTGATATAGTCACAAATAAGGGCTCTAATGAAAACCAATTTATTCATTTACTTAACAAAAGTATGTAATAGATGTATTGTTAGAAGGTATCTGAGATGCCATAGATTCCAGATTATCATCAATCTCTTTAACATGATAGATTCTATTCAAGAATCAACAATGAGCACACATGACACCTTACATGTTCTAGTTCTTAATGAGTCATTGAAAAGTTTAAGAATACTTGTTGCAATGTTACATGTCCGCAGGCAATGTGCCCATCAAACAACTAAGAGCTTAGAAGACACTATTTAGATCTACATCGCCAATGCTCTATCCTCTCCCAAGATCTTTTCTTTCTAATTATAGTAGATTCTTGAATTGATATAATGTTGCCAACAAAAAGTCATGTTCATTCTCTTTCATCTCTTCGTAGGATTGACATGAAATATTAAAATAGACATAATATTTAGTGTTTGTTGTGAAAGTTCAAAATTTTGGCATGATTGAGCACCACAACCTTCCAAAATGAAATATGTCATCAATATATCATGTGGGAGTGCATGTTGGCCTTCTATACTTACATTATCCAAATTTGAGAATAATACATTCAATCGTGGCAACTTGTAGTGAAAAATACTGACTACTAGATTGGGATGCCAACTATAACAAGATTTATAGTAAAATGTGCTTTTGTGGTAAGACTAGCATGTGTGTAGAATTCCAAAATGCTTCAAAAAAACAAAAACAAAAAGGAAATATTTTTGGTTGATGCACAATTGCCCTACCCCTAAGATGCTTCTACATCACAAGTTCCCAAATGTTTTCTCTAGACACCACCCCATTGCAAACATAGATTTAGAAAGTTGAGATGTATTTGCAATAGTCAACAATTTTCTATCAATTCACTTTCACAAATGAGGTTCATTTTTGATTGCTAGATTCACTTTTGTAAGTATGAATATGACTCAAAAAAAGTATACTAAATTTTTATATTTGAAACAATCTTTTGATTAAAACTTTACTTTTCTGCACAACAATTTATTCTTCTCCATTCAAATATCAAATTAAACATTACAATTAATTAATTTATATTTTATAACTTCAATTCTATATTATTATTTAAACCCCATTTTCTTTAAAATATTCATAAAATACTTTTATTTCATTACAATACTATTATAATAATTAAAATTAAATTCTTCAAAATAACTAAACATAGAACACCTAACCCCTTCCTTAAATGCTTGGAAAATCTCATCCTTTGACTTAAAGAGAACACCGAACTTAAAAGTCTTTACATCATAATCTTACCTTATCTTGAATCCACATACATTGGAATCAACTTTGAAATATATGCAACGATACCATTTTAAACTGTAATGTTACTAGAGCACAAAAGTGTTATTGTATGAAAGTGATAAATGAGTACATGCCCATGGCAAATAGCCACCAGAAATTTCAAAAATATTTTTATTGTCTACCCTAACAACCAACAAAAGAACAACAAAATAAATGAAACATAACGTTCCTCATCTCATGTGGGGCCCTGCCAAATCACTAGATTCGGCTAAGCTATACCAACTAGAAAACAACTTTATAAAAATTTAAAAATAAACCCCCAACATCCCTATTTCAAAAAGGACAAAACATCATCCTAAATTGATGGCTAACTAGTTGAAGTAATTATTATAATTTAAGGGTCAATTTGATGTATTAAATATCACAATTTCAAATTTTATTCTAAGTAAAAAGTTATTTTGTAGTTTAGTTAAATAATTAAAAATTAAAATTAATTAGAGAAGGTATCACAGATTTTAAATGGTATATTAGATTTCAACGATATTGTTTAGTTGACTCTATATGTGACTTTTCTAGCTATTGTTCTACTATTATTCACTTAAAGATAGTAAGAGGCATGCACGATATCCATTATGCATGTAAGGGTAAAAAATGATCATTACAAAATAGTACATGTGAAATTTATTAATGACTTTTAATTATTAGTTTTTAATTTCTTTAGAATTAGTAATTAAGTAATTAGATGTTAATTTATAATTTTTTTCAATTAAAAAATTAATTAATCAAAATTTTGAAGTGGTAAATAGCTGAAGTAAAATTTTCTCTTCATTGTTTTATATAGATCTGTCAGTCAAAAAAGGGTTGAAAGGCTGCATCTTAAGCATGGTAAATTATACTCCTCCCAAGACTGAAATTGACTCGAGTTGTACTTTTAATGAGTATATTTTTTACTCAGGCTGTTTCCCTCCTTTTACTCTTCTCTGCACACTTTCTGTCACACTTGGTCCTCTTTTTGCTGCACAAATTGTTGCATATCCTGCACTGTTATCATTATTTTATCGGCGTTTCATTGGTACTCTAAAAAGCAGACCTGAAAGAGCCATGTACATCATAGGCCATGTGAAGAAGAGCAACCAAGAAAGAAAGAAGCCCACAAAAAATAGAATGCACTCTTTCCAATTGCTGCGCTGTGATTTTGCAGAAGCAAGATGAATCTAACTGAGATTAGGGAAATTGCAATTTATTGTGATTCAGTACATACAGATTTGACTATGCAGAAGCAGCTGTGCAGAAAATCAAAGTAGGACTTAACTAGTACAAAAAATAGATAGGACTTGGGAATTAGGCTCCCAGGCTTCTGTTTTTAGGTATCCGATTCCCCATCATGTCATGAAGCGCTGATCTCAGAGCTTTTGGAGGTCACCCACAAGTGATTTTTTTTTGTTCTTGTTTTCAGGGTATTAGGCTTCCCTTCACAGTAATGAAGAACTGATTTGAGACCTTTTGGTCGATACCCAATAGCTGAAAACATGGAGAAGTCTAAGGATGGGAAGAGAAGGTCCATGTCATCAGCATCTTCCGGGCACCATCATCAGGATTGGAGCTGTAATATGGCGAAGCCACTCAGATTCAATAAATGTGGGTTCAGTGTGTTCTCCAAGATGTCCAGTAAGAGGTTTTTGGAGGAGGGTATTCCAGTTTACTTAAATGTCTATGATCTTACACCCATGAATGGGTATGTTTATTGGGCTGGACTAGGAATTTTCCATTCAGGAGTTGAAGGTAAGAAAGCTTTCTTTTCTGTTTACGAAGATTTTTTTTGTCTAGTTTTTGGGTCATAATATAATGCCATTCTCCTAGTTTTTACATTGCTTTGAGGAGTATTTAGATCATATTCTTTCAGTATCGTACTGTTTTCAACATGCGTAGAGAAGCCTAATGGTGGATTACTGATATAGTATTTGTTATTATTTGTGGCTTATAAAAACCTATTTTGCTATTGTTTATCTCATCGTATACCAGTTTTGAGTTAGTGAAAACAAAGCCTTGCTGCATTGGTTTCTTCCATTGTAGGCCACAGTCTTTAGATCTGCATTCATTGAACTTTTGGGTCGCAATTGGCTGATGGTAGATCCATTAATGAGAAATGGTTATGTTATTTCTCCTGGTTACATATTAGTTTATGCGGTCCAACATTGTGGACGAGAATGCAGAAGTTTTAATGCTTTATGGGTTTTGTAATTGTCTAGATCTGATTGAAGATAGACTGAATATATTTGCAGTATTAAAAATCATTTCTTATTCTATTCTTAGCTTAGATATAGGATCCTGTATGCATCTGAGCTATGGAGTGGACTGTACTAATAAATGCAGGTCAGTGTTTGAGTCCCGAAGTATCTTGCTCAAAATCATAAAATTTGCTCTATAATGATGATATCCTTGGGACTTTATCTATAGAACAGGCTAAATGCACACATTTCAAAACTAGGCAGCATCGGAGACATTTTGTATTCATTCCTTTTATTCATGAACTAGGCGTCTAAATAATCCTTATGTACAGTGTTATAAGCTATAAACTGTATTGGGTGAACTAATCAGATGATGGATTGGGGTCTGGAAAATAAAAATCATACCATATCAGCAAATTTGATGCTTACAATATAGACATGATGCTTTTACAGACTAGATTTCGTGACCAAATACTTTGTTTTAGGCTTTTAGCACTGCTTGAGCAATACATTTTTATTTTGTAGAAGCAGGTATATCTGAAAAATCAGTAATAACCAACCTGACAATTCTCTCTGAAATAATATGGGTGCAGTACATGGGGTTGAGTATGCATTTGGGGCACACGATTATCCTACAAGTGGTGTTTTTGAGGTGGAGCCTCGTCAGTGCCCAGGATTTACATTTCGTAAATCAGTATATATTGGGTCTACAACTCTCAATCGTTCTGAGCTTAGAGAATTCATGGAGCAGCATGCTGGAAACTACAATGGAGATACATATCACCTCATTGCCAAGAACTGTAATCATTTCTGTAATGATATCTGTTTGAAGCTGACTGGAAAATCTATCCCAGGCTGGGTTAACCGGCTTGCAAAGATTGGTAAGTTCTTTCAACTCACTACCTTTCATTTGTCTTGTCTGAATGATTTATAGTTGTGTTAATCAGAAGATTCAAAACACAAAGCACACTGAACACAGGGCAGAAATGCTTGACGTCTTTTAGTTTTTCATAAAATTTTATGGAATGTGTCAACAGGAGATTGTTTTACATCGCTTAGTATGCAGCCAAAAAGTTATAAGTCTACCTTCTTTGTGTTTATAGCTGCACCCATTTATGGATCTTTCTGAGTTTGTAAAATGATACAGATCCAAATCAATTTTTTTTCAATACATTGACATGTAAAATGGTAGTTGGGGCTTTCTACTAAACCTTGTAATCTTCTCTTTACAATGAAGTAAATTGACCTTGGTCTGAAGAATGGGTGATTATGAAATCCATATATTGGAACCTTAATTTTCCAGAACCTTGTGCTTGTAGGTTCACTCTGCAACTGTTTGCTTCCAGAGGGTCTTCATGTATCTGCTGTTCGACATGAGCCTGATTATCAAGCATATGAAGGAGAGAAAAAGAGATTAAGAAGTTCTTTTTGTAGGTTTTCTGGTAGTCTTGCTGCAATGAGTACAAGACAGAGGCCTCTTTCAGTTTCTTCTGTGTTCTTAACCTCTCCAATGAGAGGAAGTGTGCTGCCATGGGAATTGAAAGGTTCAGTTAAGGAAAGGTAAGGGAGTTTATCTTGAATCCCATTGTATGACAACGTTTTCATAAGTTTCCAAGTGCCCAACACCATGTAGAAATTAAGGAAAAATTATATAGTGCCGAATTCGGGTTCCTGAAGCAAGCTAACATTTGTGTGAAGCTTCGGAATGCATTAAATTCCATTGTTGATTTTGAACAGTGAACCAGTCCCGTGGATTCCTTCCATTTTTCAAGCTTGGGGAATCTGTGAATTGACTAATACTTGAACAAAGTGCAGCAATAAAAAGTTGCTTTGAAATCTATTGTCGTGAAGGAATTCAAGTTGATGCTTTAGTTGACCCAAGTACTTTCAGAATCATACGTTATGGGTGAGGCTAACCCTGCCATCATAGCATATGCTTTGGAACGTCGAGTTCAATTTTGCCACATACATTTCAACATTTGTCGATATTTTTTAAGGGGGTTTGAAACATACAGTTTGTTTATTCCTCATTATATATTCAATGTGTGCAAAGGCAAGTCATGCAAACATTCAGTTTGCTTTTGTGATAATTTGGCTGAAAGCATATGCCAATATTGTTAGGGATTGAAACTGATTCAGTTGAAGCCATACAGCCCGAGGGTTCTGTTGGATTGAATTTAATCTTGATCAGACAGTTTGTATATTACTCCCTCTCTTGCAGAGTGGGAGGGATGACTAATTGGCTGTATATGTTCAGATGTTTGATAATTGATATGGGTTTTTTACGGTTCAAAATTGGTGCATAAACCTGTCAAGTTACTCAGGGTGCTGGCAAAAAAATCTACAATCCAGTACTATTATTAATTATGATTGCTATTCAGATATTTGTCTGCAAATCAAATTCACATAATGTATTTATACAAATGCTTCGTATTATCTCTTGTGTAGGTAAAATGGTGCTCTTGTAATTGGGATCTAGATATATGATCTCTCTTTC
Organism: Cryptomeria japonica; assembly: GCF_030272615.1. NCBI lineage: Eukaryota > Viridiplantae > Streptophyta > Pinopsida > Cupressales > Cupressaceae > Cryptomeria > Cryptomeria japonica. The sequence goes on along the minus strand of NC_081407.1, from coordinate 95,401,386 downwards.
AGAAATTGAATTCCCAATATAAGGTTTTCAAGTGCACACACAAATCCTTAATCATTGGTCGGTGTTCTTGCAGTGCTTGCAGTAAATCCTCTGGGTTTCTGCCTGGAGTAATTGCATGTGAAACAACTATTGATATTTTTTTTCAATACAAACCAGGTTTAATTTGTAGGATCTAAGATCAAATACAGAGAAAATAATTTAAAGTGAACACGAAAATATATTGTGGGTTTGAATTTACATTGTCAAATATTAACTTTTAAAACCATTTCTTTGTCAAATGCTTCCCAATAACTTAAAAATTACCCAAACGACGACCATTAATCACAAAATATCAAACTAACAAAACATAACACATAACCTAGAACCAACACTTAAGATCAGATAATTTTAACAAACCCACCCCTGCTTGATCCGAAAATGACCCCCAAAAAAGATGATTTGAGATGTCTAATTTGAATCGCCCTAACACTTTGCAAACTCAGTCTTTGGTCTCTTGGTATCAATCAATTAGTGTCGACGCATCTATGCATTCTCTTAGTGCTCGACTTTCTATCATATTCTCTAGTGAGCAAGGTTTGTTAGTCTTGTACATCTAGTGTTCTATGTCATCGCCCTACATAGTCTAAAGATCTATTGCCTCTTCTTGAGGCCATATAAGACAACCATGCTAAAATTCCTGTATCAACATGCCTCTAAACTTATGTAGTGCATGTTTGACTAAGCAAGATTAACTTGTTTTCCTGATTACTATTTTGGTTGCCAAAACTTCTCAATGTCTGGGTTACAATCTTCACTATCCTGGCTACTAAATTTTCTCACCATCTTGATTACCAAATGCTCAAACTAAGTGACGATTTGATGATCTGTTTTACCCACAATTCTATTGATGACCAATTGCATATCCACATGTACATCATTTGATCCCATTTTTAATCTATTTCTTTGAAATAGAGAGCACTTATCAAAGTTATATTGATTATGAAGAACTACTTTCCCTTCTATTAGCCACTAGAGCACTACTCATAAATTCTAAACAAAAGAAAATAAAAGCTTTAACACCACACCAAATTGAAAGAATTGCATTACCAAATTGAAGAGAAATTCAACTATTACTATCAAAATTACTTCTCAAGCAATGTGCTTGATCTGCTAACTAGGTGTTGAAATGTTCACCCAGCATTCTAGTGGGTCCTCCAACATCTATTTTGGCCCTCTTTAACAAACACATGTAACACGAAATTATTTGAAAGCACAAACAACAAACATTATATAAGATTATTATTATTTATTTTTTAAATCTTATTAGTTTCAATAAGAAATACACTTTTTAAAGCATAATTTTTTTTTTGCTCTTTAAGGTCTAAATTATTCAGTTGGCATAATGTCCTTTAAAATATGGGGCCAATTTTTTTGTTGGATCCTTTTAGTTGTACAATGCTTCCAAATTGGATTTCCTTTTTGTATTTGAAAAAATATGAACTTTGTTGTTTTGACTTACTCTTCTATGGATATAATTTGGCTATCTATTTACATTCAAACTTAAGCACCAAGACAATTATGAAGTTTCAACATCTGTAGACTTTGATTAACTACTAGGGGAATGCTCCTTGCATGATGGCTAAGGTATTGCCTCCATTGACTTGTGCTAGATCCATTCACTAATCTAAGAGGCATAGTCATTTCAAGTCCATTCATTGTTAACAAGAGTTAGTGTAGGGACACCACTTTTCCCCAATTGTTGCGTACAAGACAATATTCTTGGTTGACTCTCCCCCATTAGCCTTCTGGTCACCATGGGGAGTGGCCACCATATTGCTCTTCCATGTCTTCTCAGTAGTATGTGTGGACTCCTCTTGATCATAAAATATTCCCTTTACTCCACTTGGCTATTTCTTACACCTTGACTTGGCTCCCATGGAAGAGGAGGAAGAAACTGCTACTAAAGATGAATATGAACTTGTGGATTACTGACTTAATAGTTTCCTTTTTTGGGGTTGTCGATTGCTTTGTGTTGTAGTTTTTACCCATTTCAGGGCCATTGCTTTATTCTTCATACTATCAATTTTTCATTGAGATGTGATCTCAAGGCACCCATTTTTTCTTGAAGATTTGTTGTATGCTTTAACACATATATTGTACTGTATGATATTTTTATATAAAAAAAATGGCTTCTCAAACAATCACCATAAAAAATCCAAAAGTACAAACCTAATCTTGATGAATACCCAACTTGAAAGATTGATGAAATATCTCCTTAACAAATCCCCTTTGTATAATATATGATACTAATGTGTCCATATTAAATCTTATCACATAACAAATTCAAAAAGTGCCACGGAAAGATTTATAACCTGAACATCTATCCAGAGATTTTGACTTGGGAAACCACCATTCTCAAATGTCAAGAGAAAATAGTAAATATTCTCTTGTTTATGAGATGATTACTTTTTATGGTGGTCATGTTTTTTAATTTTGAATATTTACGACTTTTAAGAGATTTGAATCTTGATGAAATAACAAAAGTGAGGAACATTCCATTATCTTTATTGATTGAGCTGCAACCATGTTATATTTTCAAAAGAGCTTTTCACAAAATAAATATTTTATGTATACCAAGCAAAAAATTGGTGCCTTAGTTACTCCTACTTCTATATACAACTAAGTCATAATTTCAATAAATTCAAATAAAATAAAATAAAATAAATTATTACATTTGAATGTGTTAAACAAAGCATGAGTTTTTGATTACATGTTTGCGTTTCATCTTTCTTACTCTAATATCACTATAAGATCCAAGATTAAATACACAATAATAATAAAATTTTACTCTATAAATAATATAAACTAACAAATATATTTAATTATCAAATAATTATAACCACAAATTAACCATATAAATAGAAATATAACACTATGAACCATATTTGCTCAAAGGACACTTGTAGTAATCTCACTGTTTGCTTCAATCATTCAATTGTGATCATAAAGACACTGTTAAAAAGCAGATAAACGCACTACAGTAGGTCCTGGTTTCTACAGACCATTTTTGCCTGTAGAATATGTTAAAAAGTCATCTGATCTTAACTTATATGTCAAGCAATACAAAACATGCAAGCAAAGCAACAAGTGTCCATATGGAAGCAGGTATAGAAATTGACATTTTTATTCTGTCACATGTCTACCAGTCATGGAAAAGTAAGGGAAGTGGACCTTTCTGGTTTTCTGTAATGTGGGTCCATTTCCTCTTTGATTTGATTCAGAAGCAGGTACAGTTGCTAAACTCATTTTCTTAAAAAATCACCTCTTTTAACTGCCAAGAGATCCTATCTTTGATACACTGTAAGTATAAAACTGATCTCTGGGAACTCAAGAAATTCAAGATCTGTAACTCTTGGAATAACCCACATAAAAAGTTTTCATATAATTTTAATGGCAGCAGAGACCATGTGCAAAATCTTTGAAAAAGACTGCAGAATATAATTGAAAATGGCAAAAATGGCACAGGGTTGGTCTAATATAGTGTGGCTTATATAGTAAAGAATTGTCTGATAGAATGAAGTAAGAAGGTACTGGGATTAGTAGTGAATGGCATCTTACTGACAGGTATACCTGTGAGCAAAGTAATAAAGGTTTCAGTTTTTTATGACAGGTCAGAGCTTAAGCATGTTATGTGACCTGTCACCCATTAATGCTTATGTTACGGTATTAGTATGACTTCCCTGCTGCTCAGATGTAAAGTTTTTGCAGTTGATTTTGAATGGGAGAAAACCATTTTGGTCATATGACATCATCAAAACTTTTTGGGAGAACACCATAGTGTTGGCTGATGGAGCTGCATTAATGCAGCGCAATCATAGAATTTGAAAACCCAGTGTAAGAGTATACAATAGAATTTTATTGTGTATAAAGAAAGGAACTCTTACATATATGAGAATCAACAATTACAGTCTGTCACAAATCAGGTAATCTGGATTCTGAGCCCATTCGTGGTAAACAACAAATAAGAAAAAATAATTGAGTCACACAGATTTATTCACTGTTTTTGAGATTGTGTTTGGCATATAGTACTATTAGCTTGAAGATGCAAGATTTGTCCTTTAATTTGTTAAAGATGAAACATGATCTTCGTATCTTTCTTTAAGAAATCTTGAAGCAGTCAAAATATATGATTTATAGGAAGATGTTATAGTTACAATTCTTAGTGAAAATTAAATTTAGAAAATAAAGTTGCACATCTCATTTTTCATATATATGCATTAAGATGGTATGTTGATCAAATCGATAATCACATTATTATGCAATTTCAGATTGAAAAAAGCTTTTAGCATGTAACTCTCTAAAAATCACAGTCTATTGTTTTTTAACAAAGAAATTCCAAATAACATGTTTCATATTTCTAGTGCATTGACAAAAATGGTATTTGATTAATTGAACCATTGTACATCTCAATCTATCTATAATAGGCAAATTTGTCATGTAGAATTTTATAGGACAACATTTGCACTTCATAATCAGCTTTCAATTACCAAATTTGTGCATTTAATTTCATCCAAAATTTAGTACTTGTAATGGTGAAAAATTAGGGTTTCCACAACTAGATATATGAAAACTGCTAATTTTTACTTAGGAACCAATTACATTAAAGAGGGGTAAACCCAATGGATCTAGCCACAAATCAACAAGGATAAGGGCTGAGAATTCTATTGGATTTATTGAATTTGAATTGATTGCCCTCTTTTAAATTGAATTGTGAATTTGTTGAAATTAAGGTAAATGTACTCGAATTGATGTAAACATGCATCAACAACGAGCTACAGTCATCGGATCGAGCCACAAACTTGGATCTAAGAAATGTAAATGTATTCGGATCTATTCTTAGAAGGAGCTTCTGATTTGTCAGGATCAAGATGATGGTCACTCTGGTCTTCCACACTTTTCACACTTCAATGGGGGATTGACTCGTCACTGTAAATAAAGCCAAGTCTGAAGATCACAACTTCATACTTGTTCCTACACACACTAGAGAAGGGAAACATGTTGGGAATAGGGGCTTGCCTAAGTCAAACCCCATTTTAGGAATAAACCTTGAACAAAATATTGCAAATACTGAAATAAACAATGAAAATATATACCTCAGATCTGCAATGATTGATAGTTATGCTTTGCTTCTTGAATGTAATCGCATACGTTGGATGGAATGGTATGAACATGACAAAATCCTGATCACACAAATGCTTGCATATGAATGATGTAATTTGCTCCACAATGGTTGATTGAAGGAATTGCAGCCTTGAAGATCTCTGGAAATAATTGATGACGAACACTTCAATGCTTGAATGCTTGTAATGGATTTGCTAGGATGAAGTTAGGCTGATCAAATGTCTTTATATATGAGATCCTTGGTTAATTTAACAATTAGGCCAACCTCCAACAGTCACATAGAGCCACTAATTTCATTTCCCACCAAAGTGATAGGTCATGTATCCTCCACTTGAAAGATGGGCCCCATTGAGGGGGACTAGGGCGCTAGCACCTAGTGCCCTGGTCCTCTTCAATCAGGGACCAAAAATTTAGGCCTAGAGAGGAGGACACCCCTCTAGAGAGTCATTTGGTAGGTGTATATGGCACAAAAATGAGAGTTAAGACATCGAATAGACCCGAATAGGAGATGAGGAAGAGACATGCTAAAGTAAGGGAACAATGATGAGGTTGCTTTGGGGATTAATAAGTCGAGAAGGAAGGAGATGAATTTAATGTTTCTTTAATGGAAGAAGTCTAAAGTGATAGGAAGACAACCAACACCAATCTTTAAAGAAATTGCATTCCTTTTGAGTATACATTTTTACAGTGAGATTCAAGAGAACCAATGACTACACAAATATTAGAAATCATTTATAATTATTGTTTAACCAAAGATGCTCTTCGATGATCTACCAAAGTTGACTATTTAAGACGCAAAAGTCTCAAATGTCACTGAAATGACAAACCCTTTTTTTAACAAATAATAAGCATGGCTAGGAAATTTAGTAGTAAGTGGTTGGTCATGATAATTTATAAATTTATTACCCTTTATGGTTGTTACAAACCTATTATTAGACAATTTGCCAAATACATTAGCAATGAAAAATAAGCTTTAATATTTAATAAGAGAGTAAAAAGAATCATGTCCAATCAATTTGTTAGGGTTTCAAGCAGATCCGAAGCAAATATGAACTAACAATTATATGCAGATTTAAATACAAAAGATAAAGAAATAAAATAGGACATAGATAACACATAGATTTAACGTGGTTCACCCAGAATGGGTTACGTCCACCATACACAGTCGTCCAATCTTTCTTATTATCTACCAAAAACAGTACATCAACCTTTAAAATGCCTTAAGCATCCCAGCTGCTTATAACATGTGTTTTTAGGGCAAAAACAAAGTCGACCTTTTTAGGGTTTTATTACAATGTCGGTTTTCATCAACAAAAAAAAATTACCCAAATTTTTTTTTCTCGGGGGCTTCCGCCCCTGAACCCCCACTTTTCTCGGGGGCTGCCGCCCCCAAACCCCTGCCCAGGGCCCAACCGGGCCTCGGACCTCGATGAGGATACGTGCTGAGTGTACAGTACTTTGCTGATCAGTCGCCACATTCAACAATCTCCCACTTGGAGACTAATCAGGCTCCACATCGAACAATTTCCCACTTGGAGACTGATACTACACGACACCACTGTACATGCAGCATCTGCTAGATAAAACACTGGGACTCAACTAGTATAAATTCTACAATTATCAATCAAGAAGACCAACAAAAACTGATGAAGAAATCAACTTCTCCTGTGGAATTGCCTTCGTGAACATATTGGCAGGATTCTCACTTGTGTGAATCTTCTCAAGCCGTAACTGACCCTCCTCCAAAACAGTCCGGATGAAGTGGTACCTGAGTTGAATGTGCTTTGTCCTTGAATGAAAAGCTGAGTTCTTCGCAAGATGAATGGCACTCTGGCTATCAGTATACAATGGGCTATCCTCTTGTGTCTAACCCAATTCCTCCAGAAAACATTGTAACCAAATCATCTCCTTGTTGGCTTCTGTAGCAGCAACATACTCAGCTTCAGTGGTTGAAAGTGCAACAACCTTTTGCAGCCTAGAAATCCAACTGACTGCAGTTCCCCCTATAGTAAAAACATACCCTGTAGTACTCCTCCGTGAATCAATATCACCTACCAGATCAGAGTCAACAAATCCACTCAGAGTAGCATTAGATCCTTTGAAACATAATGCCTTCGTAGTAGTTCCTTTCAAATACCGAAGAATCCATTTCACAGCATTCCAATGTTCCATACCCGGATTACTCATAAACCTGCTCACAACTCCCACTGCATGTGCAATATCTGGCCTTGTGCATACCATTGCATACATCAAACTGCCAACAGCTGATGAATACGGGATGTTAGACATTTTATTAACCTCTTCCCGTGCCTTTGGGCACATCTCCTTAGTCAATTTGAAATGACTAGCCAAAGGTGTACTAACTGCTTTTGCATCCTGCATGTTAAATATTTTCAACACCTTCTTTATATACTCACTTTGGGACAAATTCAAGGTTCTATTTTTCCTGTCCCGTGTAATCCTCATACTGAGAATTTGCTTAGCTGCACCCAAATCCTTCATAGCAAATGACTTGGCTAATTTCTATTTAAGATCATTTATATGTTGCATGTTAGACCCAGCAACTAGCATGTCATCAACATAAAGCAATAAGATAATATAACTGCCATTATCAAATCTCTTAAAATATACACAATGATCAGAATGACATCTATGATAACCGTGTTCAGCCATGAAACTATCAAATTTTAAATACCATTGTCGGGGTGCTTGCTTTAGGCCATACTGACTTTTCTTCAACCTGCACACCAAGTTCTCCTTACCTTTGACCTCATATCCCTGTGGTTGCAACATGTAAATTTCCTCCTCCAAATCTCCATGGAGAAAAGCTATTTTGACATCTAATTGTTCAAGATGTAAATCATCTGTAGCCACAAGACTAAGTACAGTTCTAATTGAAGTCATTTTTACAATTGGAGAAAATATTTCATCATAATCTATACCCTTTTTCTGTGCAAAACCTTTTACCACAAGTCTGGCCTTATATCTTTTCTGACCTCCTTCCTCCTCCTTCAGCCAATAAACCCATTTGTTAGGCAAGACTCTTTTTTCTACAGGTAAAGGGACAAAGTCCCAAGTCTTATTTTTCATCAAGGAGTCCATCTCCTCTTTCATGCCTAGCTCCCACTGTTGTTTGGCATCTACCTGCATTGCTTCTTCATATTCTTCTGGTTCACCAGAATCCGTTAATAAAATAGAATACAAAGAAGGAGAAAATATTTCAGGGGGTCTACTTGTCCTCGTAGAACGTCTAACACTTGCAGGAGTTTGTGGGACAATTTGTTGTTGCTGAGCATCAGGTACCTGTGGCATTTCATTTTCAGGAATCTTATCCAACACCACATATTCTTATTTGTCCTGTTCATGCTTCTTTTCCTGCATCTGTTCTTTATACATAACCTTCTCATTGAATATAACATCTCTACTTCTAATTATTTTCTTATTTTCAAAATCCCATAACTGATAGCCATATCCATCTATCCCATATCCAATGAACGTACATTTCTGAGATTTAGTATCAAGCTTGGTTCTGTTTTCTTTATCAACATGGACAAAAGTTTTGCAACCAAAAGTTTTTAGAAAAGAATAATTTACCTTTTTACCAGTCCATGCCTCCTCTGGAATACCACCATCCAAAGGGGTTGAAGGTCCTCTATTTATCAAATAGACAATAGTATGTACAACATCTGCCCAAAAATGTAAGGGCAATCCAACATGCAATCTCATGCTCCTCGCACATTCCATGATAGTCCTATTCATTCTCTCTGACACACCATTTTCCTATGGAGTTCCTGGAACTATCTTCTGCTTTCGAATCTCATTTAAGGAGCAGTAATCTTCAAATGCTTTGCTGCAATACTCACCTCCATTATCCGATTTGAGACACTTCAACTTTTTTCCTGTCTCATTCTCAACCAAAGCTTTCCATTTCTTAAAAGTTTCAAAAACATCTGATTTTTGTTTTAGAAAATATACCCATGTTTTTTTGGTTGAGTCATCAATAAAAATAACATAATAACAAGAGCCACCAAGAGATGATACCTGATCCGGTCCCCATACATTTGAATGTACAAGCTCTAACTTCTCACTCTTCTTCTCTTTCCCAACCTTGAGAAATATGACTCTTTTCTGTTTACCATAAACACAGTTTTCACAAAACTCTAAATCAATCTTCTTTAGTCCTGGCAATAGATTTTTGGAGTGAAAGGTTTTCATCCCTTTCTCACTCATGTGCCCAAGCCTATGGTGCCACATTATCGAATCTGTTCTTGCAACATTTATTGTTGTTGTCCCTGTAGTAACTTTATCTGTAGCAACTAGGGTAGAGTAAGTGTTACCTATACACATATATAATGTGCCTACCTTCGCACCTTTAGCTATTACTAATGATCCTTTAGCGACCTTCCACATACTGTCTGAGAGGGTAACTATGCAACCTTCACTACCTAGTTGCCTTGCAGAAATTAAATTTCTTTTTAAATTAGGAACATGTCTTACCTCCTGCAGAAACCAGTCATTTCCATTCTGCAACTTGATCTTTATCTTTCCTTTTCCAACAATTTGACAGGGCTCATCATCACCCAAATATACCTGTCCAAAATCACCTTGAACATAATCTAGAAAATATTTTCTATGGGGTGTAGCATGAAATGAAGCCCCTGAATCTATTACCTAGGAATCATTAACATTATCCAAACATAAGATCAAAGCATCTTGTAAAGTATTACTTGCAATATTAGCTTCCTTACTATCATTTTCATTTTTGTCTCCTTCTTTGTTTTTCTGAGACCAACAGTCTTTCTTTAGATGACCAGGCTTTCCGCAGTACCAACAATCTTTCTTTCCTCTAGATTGAGAGCGTCCTTTCTTTGACTTCCCTCGTGACTTCTCATTCCCAGGGCCTTCTCCTCTTTCCTTTGATCTTCCTTTGTTCTCCACATTCAAAACACTACCCGATGATGTTGGAGTCTCACCTGTGCTTTTCCTTCGCATTTCCTCGCTTAGCATAACACCAACAATATCATCAAATACCAAAGTATTTTTACCAGAGATAGAGTTACTTACAACCATAACCAAGCTATTCCAGCTTTCTGGCAAAGAACATAAAATCAAGAGAGCCCTAACATCTTCTGAAAAGGTAATTTTTACCAAAGACAGTTGACTGGTAATTGTATTAAATTCATTTAAGTGCTCTGCTACAGATCCTCCCTCACTCATTTTCAAATTCAACAAACGCTTCATAAGAAATACCTTATTCGAAGCCGAGGGTTTCTCATACAACTTTGCCAATGTTGCCATCAAATCTACAGTCATTTTTGCTTCTGTTATATTGAATGCTACAGACGGTGCAAGGCACAATCGAATGGATCCCAGTGCCTTTCTATCTAAAATGTCCCACTCTTCATCTGACATTGTGGTCGCTTTCTTTGCCTTTCCTTCCAATGGCCGCCACAAATCCTTTTGATATAGGTAATCCTCCATCTGCATTTTCCATAACTGATAGTTCTGGCCGTTAAAATTTTCGACCTTGAATTTGGAATCCTCATTGATCCCACTCAAATCTGAGAGTCCTGCCAATTTACAGAAAACCTCACTCTGATACCAATTGTTAGGGTTTCAAGCAGATCTGAACCAAATATGAACTAACAATTATATGCAGATTTAAATACAAAAGATAAAGAAATAAAACAGGACATAGATAACACAAAGATTTAACGTGGTTCACCCAGAATGGGTTATGTGCACCATAGACAGTCGTCCAATCTTTCTTATTATCTAGCAAAAATAGTACATCAACCTTTAAAATGCCTTAAGCATCCCAGCCGCTTATAACATGCATTTTTAGGGCAAAAACAAAGTCAGCCTTTTTAGGGTTTTATTACAATGTCGGTTTTCATCAACAAAAAAAAATTACCCAAATTTTTTTTTCTCGGGGGCTCCTGTCCCCAAACCCCCGCTTTTCTCGGGGGTTGCCGCCCCCGAACCCCTGCCTGAGGCCCGGCCCGGCCCCGTACCCCGGCGAGGATACATGCTGAGTGTACAGTACTTTGCTGATCAGTCGCTACATTTTAACACAATTCATTGATTGGCATTTTCTTTTGACTGAGGTTGTTATAAATATACGTTGTATTAAAATTTTTCGAGTTTCCTTAGATTTAGGAGCTTTAGTAATCCACTTTGCAACAAGACATAACCCTTATGCTATAGGGTTTATGATTTCTTAACCACCTTTAGATCTTGGTTGAATGCAATGATATCAAGATGAATTGATGAAATTAGGTTACCATCCTATTTAGTCCAAATTAGATTTTATTTTGTTTTATTCAACTCTTCATGACCTTTCTTGGAAAGCATTCAACAATATGAATAGTAAACATCTGTGGCAAGGAAAATTCTATTGGTAACTTGAATTTTACTCACCAAAGATAAAAATTTGTTGTCCCAATTAAACAATTTATTTTTAAACCTATTTAGAAATTAATTCCACATCTCTAAAAAAGAGACTCATAATCCAAAAGGAATGCCAAGATATCTACTAATCTTTGCATGTTCAATTTGTCTCCATTCTTCAGGAATTCACTAAGAAATGGAACCCTTTTGAGACATCATATAATCAATCTCCTTACAGGAAAATTATGAACTATATATAGAAAATAGATATTTATATAATATCAAAGACATCATTCAATTCTTCCTCATAATTTTGTAAAAAATGTAGCTATCATTAGTAGAGTGTGAGTTTATCTAACGTGCTACATTTTATGTTTTTATGATATAGCTAATATAAGTCTCATTTGATTAGCTTCTTATAGAAGATAATACGGAATGCATTTTTATAAGTACATATAATTAGGTTAATAAAAGACATCCCTAAATGATGAAACATTTGGGGGAATGAAATGACTTTGACATAGGATTATTAGTTACAAGGTGAGTATTGACATCTTTGAATAGTATTCAAACATCTGTTTGAATTTTGGGCCTAAAATCCAACCATTGTAGCATATTAAGGATGAAACTCTAGCATACTTTGTCATATGATTTATCAAAGTCTAACTTGACTAGCTACAAAGCATTTTGGTTTAATTGTGGGGCCCATTCAATAGTTTGGACTATGATAAAATGAAGATCTAGCCAGCCCCTTTTTTGCGTGATAAATCTAGCTCCAATAACCCAATTTGTCTATCCCTCACATGTAGAAGTTGATGATCAACCATAGGAGACAATAATTATCTGCAAGCAAAACATTTATCACACAAAAGATATCAAGCAAAGATTGTATGCTCTATAACAACCAAATAATTCTGTATTATTGTACAAAATAATTGAAGATTCAATATTGAAGGTGCAATTACGATGAATTATTGACTTGCTTTATAGAAAGAAAGAGATGTCGTAATCCTAAAATTAGAAGAACTAAAGCAATGCAAAGTAGTCCCTTGAGCTAAATTAAGCTCAACTACAAGATAAAAAACTAATTAGAAGTGCTTCTAGGTGAACTTAGACTAAAAAAATATAACCACTAGATAAAATAAAGCACCTAAGTTTAGCTTAAGTGAAAAATAAATAAAAGAAAAAAATTAATAGATAATTAGACACTTATCCTAAAATTACTCCAAAACCCCCCTTAAGATTAACTTAGGAATAAGCTAAAGAGTTAATGATGAATTCAAAATGCATGCATGAAAAAATCCCGACAATGAGGCTTGATTAGGTACTCATGTACAAACCAATGCAACTCACACCAATGAGGTATCTCTAAACGAAGAAAATGAGAGACACCACATGGGAAAAAAACCCTCTCCAAAAATGAGAGATGCAATGAAATGAAAAAGGTACTATATGTGATTAAGATGAAGGACTCTAAGTGACCCCCAAGTATAAAATTGATCATAGAAGTACAATAAATATCCCCCCCATAAGAGAGAGAAGAAGAGATAATGTATCCCCCCATAATGAAGAAGATCCAATGTTGAAGATGTAGGCTCAAGGATGTATGTTGATGGAGATCCAAGAGTGGCAAACCGCGTTCCTCCCCTTAGGAAGAAACAAGTCATGTGGCCAAGGTTGAAACAACTCCATGAAAGACAATGAAAGGAAAGTCTCTAGATGTATTTCATGGAAGATTGCTTGACAATCCAACTGTTTGAATCATGATACATAGCCAAATCAATTAAAGCAAATCCAAAGAACTGTGAAGATGGCTGATGAACAATCTCTGAAGGTATTGAAGATGGGTTGACAAGAATACTTAAATTGCCATCAAAGAGGAATGCAGTATCCTCAATCATGTCCCCAATCGTTGGAGTGTGTGATGTATGAAATATCCCTACAATATCTGGCAAGTACTCATCCCACTTTGTTGAAACTAGAATGAAACAATCAACTTGCTGAACTGAACTAATTTATGAAGAAGCAAGAGGTAGAGGAGGATCAAAACAAGTCCCAGGAACCATTGCAGATGACTGAAGCACACATAGGTTTAGGTGACCAAATATCTGCTCATATTTCTGATCTGCTGTCGATGCATGAGAGATAGGACTAGATGCATGCTCAATGGGAGAAAAATCAAAGAACTCATACAACCATGCTGATCAACACTGCCAACTACAACAAGCTCTCTAATATGAAGATCTTTGATGAACACTAAATCAGGGGTGAACTCAATTGTCTTGCCTATCCCACTATGAATATTCTAGTAGATGGAAAGGAGGTTGGAAGATAATGTAGAGACACAAAGAACATTATTGAATGTGCCGCCATCAACCTCAATAGAACCACTCATTAACATTAATGTAGGCATTATTACCCATCAATATTTGTGGAAAAGGATGATGCTCAAAAGAGGAGAACATATCCTTTGATGATGCCATATGATGTGAACCTCCTAAATCAAGAAATGACTTGGAGGAATGTGAACGTGTCAATACAAATAGAGGATGCCCCTTCATCTTGTCTTCATCACATGTCATAGATGAAGACCCAAAATATCCTGATCTTGAAGTGGTGGAAGAGGATGTACTAGACGAAGGTGGTTGAATATTGTGCTTTTGTAGAAGATGAGTTAGCTCATCAATCCTCTTTGCGTAGCACCAATGCTCATCATGTCCTGGCTTAGTACAATATGCACACTTCGACTTATCATTCTGTGATGATGACCTCTTGGAAGAGGAAGAAGAATCTAAAGAATCATGTGATTGCGTGTCCTTGGGATGCTCATGTGACTTAAAATCCTTGTGTTTTTTGTTTCTTTCCTTTACCACGTGAATCCTTCTGATCCATGGATCTCTAGGAAGCAACAAGAGCCTATGATTTGGAAGACTTCAATCTCCCTAACTGAACCAACTTGGTTTGCACTCATGTGAGTTGAGAAGAAAAATCATCCAGTAAAGCCATGGTGTAATGAATACCAAGTGCATCTCTAGTGGCATAATATGTAGAAACAAAAATTGAAAAATTAGTTCCAAGCTTAACAAGGATAGAGAGAATTAATTAAGAGTCCTTAATTTTGCACTGCTTCAACTGTAATGAGAGACTTGAGTTTGGTGAAGAAGTCTTGGATGTTGTCAAAATCATTAGGAATTAAGCCAATAAGCTCATTCTCCAACTGAAAACCCCTCAATGCATCTTGTCTTCCAAAAAAGGACTCCAATGTATTCCATATCTCATTGGGTGTTGTGCAAGACTCAACATGAAATAGAAGATCTAAAGAGATAGACATGCATAATGTTCCAAGAGCCTCATCATACCTATTAAACTATTTTCTCTTTTTAGAAACACCTATAGGCTCAACTTTATCTCCCAACTTTATCCTCCCACCCTATAGTTCCCCCCCACCCGGGGGGGAGGGTATTATAGTTGGGTGGGAGGAACAGTTCGTTTTCAGGTGGGTGGAAAGTTGCAGGGTTGGGTGGGTGGTTAAGGCTGATGAGGGATAGTGGCAAGAGTCAAGCACTCCCTATAACTATGGTCACTCTATATAACCCTTGGTGTTTTAGGTGAATCTACATTTGTTATTTCCGACCATGATAGCTAAATTGAGTTGTAGTGTCATAAATTGTAGACCCTTGCAAGGGTGGTACAATTTCACACTTAGGTTAGCACCCACCTTAGTGTGTTTGCATCTTGCACTATTATTTCCCTTTAAGCATTTAATTAATTAATTAAATTAAATATAAAGTCATATTAGATCAACCAAGTGAGTGACTCTCAACCGTCAAGATGATGACTAGTGCATAAGTAGGATGGGCAAGGTGCTTGAGCGGTTTTTCTGTGATGAAGAGATGAAATGCTACCAAAATCACATCAACACAGGAGGAAAATGATGAAAAGGTCATCAGTATACAGTGAGAATGCAGAAAAACATGACTCCCAGTAGATCACATGTGCCTGTTTGAAGATGTGTTGCACAAACAGGCAGCCACATGAGTGGATTGCAAGATACAGATAACACAGGTGTCACTCCACCGATAAGTAGAACTTATCTTCTAGTATGAATAGTATGCATCATAAGTTATGTTGAGATGTCGGTATAGATGATGGGTGATGAGTTTGTCATTTTGACAAACCAGTTGAGACATGGTCAGAGCTGATCAGGGAGAAGGCAAGGTTGAACTGATATAGTCAGAAAAGAATGGACTGACTGAAGATGGAGTTAGTTGAAGGTTGATGACATGGTGTCATCAAGAGGGTTTTACTGGTATGAATGTTCACCGGTAATATGCACAAGGTGCAGATGCAGATGACTCCCCATTTGATGATATTGTACATAAGGCAGTTTAGCAAGTGTGTTGACTGATTGAGTAGTCCACCGAAAGAGAAGCTGAGTGCAAGGTGGATGACAGACTGACTTGAGGGTTTAACAGGTAGGGTTAGTAAACCGACAGAGAAGAGGAACCGGTAAAGTGTTTGGTCAGTGACCCTATCTGAACTGACATGATGATCCAAGCTGGTAGATGGTCGACATGGATGCCACATGGAGTCAAGGTGGTGAACCTGCATGTAGCGATAGAAGGAATGTACACCGATAGGGTAGCTGCTGAGCTGGTCAACATTGATGACAATTCCCAAAAGTCATGGGACATGTTGCAGAGTTGTTGCAGGGGTTTGCGGCTTGAGGTCTAGAGGACAACTATGAGCCAGCTAAGAGTGATTGAGGAGATCGAGGTGGATGAAGGAAACAACTAGTCTGATCTTGGTGTTTGACCAAGAGACCGATTGATAGAGTAAAAAGCAGATCGCCAGAGATGAAAGGCGTGCTCAAGAAGGAATGCTAATGGCGGAGTTGTATAGTTGGTTATCTAGAAGATCCAATCTTGCAGGACCTGATTGGATTTGGTTTGCCTCGAGGATGATGAGGAAATCCTAACTGCCTAACTTTTGAATTGTCTTTTGGCGGGAAACTCAGGCTATAAATATGCAAGCAAAAAACATTGTTAGTTTCTGCTGAAGAGAAGTATATTATGATGCTGTGAAGTGTGTTACTTCTATATGCAAGAACAAATTAGTCAAGTGCATTAAGCATAACTGAGAAGAGAATGAGAGAGAGGGAACCAGGTTGAAGTGTTCAACCGGTAGCAGAGTAGAACCGGTAGTGTCCAAACCGCTAGAGCAAAAGTGAAGGAAGATTCATAGAAGGTAGACATAGAACCGACATAGTGTAATATCTATGAAGAGTAGAGAGTGAGGAGGAGATCCGATAGAGAATAAGAAGAGGAGAGGTGTACCGGTAGCAAGGCTGCAGTTGAGAGTAGTAGAGGAGTGAGTCGGTGTAGTAGAGAAGGTATCTCACTAGCAGAGTAAGGTATATGATATGGTTACAAGATTCACTTGTATAAACACAACTACTTATGTAATTGATGTTATTCATTGTGAACACTGAGTTGTAGCTCGGTGCAGAGGTTCTATCTCCTTTGGGTTGTATCCCATAAAATAGGTAGGGGTTGGTGCCCCAAACATTGTAAGTGTTTTCATTGTGAGGCTGGATTGGAGCAGTAGACTCCAACAACATTGCTCACTGAGGTTTTTCCCATCTTGGGTTTTCCTTGTATATATTGGTGTTATGTGACGTCCCTTGTGTGATTGCTCTTATGTAGGTCTCCCCACTAACTGGTAAGTCTGCATAGAGTTAGATCTATTAACTAGTATGCTCACATAGGACAACTAGAGATAAAAGTTTGAGAACCACTGATTCACCCCCTCTTAGTGGTGCATTGTGTCTAACAATTGGTATCAAAGCAAAGGTTCCCAGTTAGAAGAGCATTCTCCAACTTGGGTAGATTGAGGCCTAAGGACACAATGGTTTGTTTAGTGTCAATTCCTGTTCCTGTATTTGACGGTTCAAACTTTTCTATTTGGAGTTGCAGAATGGAAGTCTTCCTATCCTCTCTAGGGTTTGATGTATGGATGTCAGTAGTTGATGGTCTTCCTAGAAATGTTTGTCCTCCTACTGGATTTGTAGAAGAAAGAAGAAACTAGTACAATGAAGAGGCCATGAAGGCTATATTCAGTGGACTCACCATTGATGTCTCCTCACAGGTGGACAGATACAAATCAGGAAAGAGATTATGGGAAAGATTGAAGAGGCTCTATGGAAATGAGCCCACTACTACAAAACCAACATGTGAAGGAAAAGTTAGAAATACATCTCATGTTTGTGAGGATGATGAAGATAGATCTGCTAGCAGCTGTAGCCATGATGAAGAAGGAACCCACCTCTTCATGGCTCAAGAATCTAAAGAAGATGAGCACACATCTGAAAGTGCTGGGGCAAATACTTCCCACCAAAAAGATGTGTTTGGCGGTGATGAGGAAGGGGAAGAAGAGGATGAAGTAGAAGTTGATCTTGAAGGAGAGCTTGTAAATGCACTTGAAGAACTCAATAGAGTTAGAAGGGAATACAAGCTATTCAAGAATGCTGCTATAGTAGAGTAGAACTGACTAACAAAATGCCTTGAAGAAATTGAGAAATGCTTCTCAGAGTTGAAGTCTCAGGCAAAGAACACCAAGGAGTGCTGGTATGAAGATCTAGCCTCTCAGTTAGAGATAAAAGATAAAGAACATCAAAAGCCGCTTAGAGAAATGGAGGTCCTCCAAAATGACCTTGAGAAATGTAAAGATGAGCTCAAGGTGAGAATTAGGGTTGATGGCAGTAGTGATGCCTTGGACAAAATGTTGAAGAAGAAAAAGCATGCCAAGGATACTGAAGGACCAGGAAGTGGTGTTGGTGAATGCTCTGCCAACAAGAATGTCCCCACAATGGCATTTTGTTTATCTCCTCAAATGGAGAAAACAAAGGCCAGACCTTCCCAGTTAGAAATTCTCCTTGAAAGAAGGTTGACCTTACCACAAATGGAGAGGACTTGCAGATAAGAGTAAAGACCAATGCTGCAAGAAGGAAGCATCATGCAGATCCCGAAAGTAAGGGGAAGATGGGAGAAGAAAACCTTACCAGAAGAAGGAAGATGAAGAAGCAACAAAGAAGACCCTCTACCAACAAAGGACAAAGAAATGCTACCACCCACAGGGCGAAGAAAGTGTGGGAGAAGAAGAGACTAGATGGAAGAGCTACACATAATGGACAACCAAGGATCCATTCTCAAAGAAGAAGAAATGGAGATGCTAAACCAGTAAGATCTCCTCATGCATGGCAAAATAAATTTGTAAGTCATATGCCATCATTTACCGGTTATTGCTTTTCATGTAATGGCTATGACCATAGGACAAAAGAATGTAGAAAGAGATCTAGAAGGAATGATCTAGGATCTCATAAATCACATGCATATAAGCTAAATATATCCAGGAGTAGATACATGCATGTCCCCTCTCCTGGTTATGCAAATATTGTTTGTCATAACTACAATGGATTTGGTCATAGAGAGTTTGAGTACAGGAAAAGGAACCTATAGTCACATGGAGGCCGGTACAATGACTATGCTCTGTAGAAAGGTGAATACAAAGCATATGGAAGTCAAAAACCTGCATGGAATCAAAGGAGAAATGTCCCTGTAGGAGAAAGAGGCCCATTGGTTTCGGTTTCTAGTCACAACAACATGACCAGAAGAAGATGGTCAAACCGGTATGTCAAAAGATTCCCCAAACATGAAGTTGGGATGGATGTTGTGTGGTACTATATCACTACTTCTGGCTGTGATTGAGAATCAGGAAATGGAAGGGCCCATCTACAGAAGAAGGAAAGACCTCTCAAGTCTAAAAAGGGGAAGAAAAGTGAGACCAAGAAGGTATGAAGGAAGAAGACCATGGACCGGCACTGTGCACTCAATGCACATATGATATCTCCTAATGCCTAAAGGAGATGCATGATCTCAGGGGGAGTAGCACATTGAACTTATCATTCACCCCTTTAGTAAGGATGGAAACATGGAAGAACATGTTGTTGCCAGTGTGAAGAGAGAAGATAAGTGTGTGTAGAAGCTGCCTTGACCACACACCTACAGATCAGTGTTGGATCACTATTGCATGTATCAATAAATGGGGGTTAACAGTTGGTATCAAATGTTAACCGGTATGTGCAGGCTGTTACTGACATGTGCGCTATCAAGTACTTGTAGGTTATGTAAGACAATAAAGTTGGAAATCATTTCAAGAGCCCCGATAGCATGAAATGTGAAGTTATGTTGCAGGTGGTATTGGAAAAAACCCGAATGACATATGATGGCCCGGTTGTTGATCATGCATGCATGCACATCTATGGGATAACTGGTTTAGTTTGAGGCATGGTGATGTCATTGTATGGAATTGTGAGGCTTCAGGATCATGTCATAGGTTGTGGTGGATACAATGGATTTTAAGGACCATCAGATGATCACCAATGCACAACTAAACTAGTATATGGAGGAGATTGGAGTTCTTGTATTGGACCTGACCAGAGATAAGAATTTGAGATTTATGACTCAGGGGGAGTTCAAGTGCTCATAATACAGAGCCAACTTGCTTGAACTTGAAAGGTAAGTACATTGACTGCCCAAACTGCAGATGATGAAAGTTACAGTAGGAATACCTAGGAGAGCTTCATTGTAAAGGGTATCTACTTGTCCAATGGATTGGTTGTATTGGTAGTACAATCACATTTGATTCCTAAAGAGATTTGGATCAACTGGGAGGTAATGTAGTTTGACCGGTAGGTGAGTTGTGGTCACTGACACATCCCTCTGAAATTGAGTATTTTAATGATGGGGAGGGGGTACTCAAAGAGAGTCAAGCCTATTCCAATAGGAATTTGAGTGACATCTTGGTGGGCTCCCTTCACTCTACACTGGTTTGTCAACCAATCAAAACTTTTAAACTCTCAAGGAGTGCTCCCAATCAGAATATGCTCACCGACTGCTCAGGCATGGTTGAGATTCACAGGGATAGATCCAACCTTACTCAATCAAACTACTAAGATATGCTCACAAGGGGTTTCTCTTCCCTACTTTCTAGGTCTAGTAGCCCTAGAGCCCTAATTAGCCCTACCTAGCCGGTTTTTGAGGAATAACTCAAAATTATCCCAAAGGACCAGACAAACAATTTTATGATCTGAGTACCCTTTTGGAAGAACTTTGAGATTCATCAGGTGAGGAAACTAGGTATGTCCGTACAGGTACGAAACCCAAAAATGGTATGTTTTGAAGGGTTTTTGTGTCTTTTTGGTCTTCCTCCAAGGGTTTAATGCCTTCACTGATCTGTCACACTTCCAAAATTCCACATAGGCTCTACCACACCCCACTTGCTCATGCCAAACACTTGTCAACTTCAAAACTTCTCATCCCTGCAAGCACTTGCAAAATTTCAATCACCTCCTAACCGGGATATGATTGAGCTCGCCTAGGAAATGATGTCCAATGGCCTTTCAATGACCTCCAAATAAAAAAAAAGATTATGTACACTGTACAAAGGTTCCATGGCTTGATTCCCAAGGGTTATTAAGAGAAACTCAAAGGACTTCAAGCTGGAACCATGTTTGGGCCTCTAAACCCTTGCTTAGACCAAGAGCTATCAAAATAAAAAACTCAATTCAAACCTACAACAAAGACTAACTCAAATGATTCCTAAGCACCAAAAGAAAATATACAAATTAATTATCAAAGAACAACAATGCAATCAATCCATGAAGTACGGACTGCTGCTCCAAATTTGAGAAAATACAAGGTAAAGATTGAAAAATGGTCTTCAAAATGTATTATGATCTACTCCAGGTGTTAACCAACTTGATTAAATTCATACTTAGGGAATTTATATGCCATTTTTGTCCTAACTAACCCTCTATCAATTGCTTTAACCACCGGTTTGCCCAAACTTGCAAAAAGTTGCTCAAAGTTGCAAAATGTTGTCAAGCAACATTGACAACTTTTGTCAAAAAGTGCATTTTTGCATTTCATGCTTTGTTTCTCATTCTAAACCACCTAGGATGACTTAAAACCACTAACATGACATGTCTCAATGCCAAATAAGGCATTTTCAAGATGTTTGACACCAAAATGTATGTTTATGGCATTTTAGGCTTACAAGGGCTTATAAGCCAAAATTGGTTAAATGCATGATCCCATTGTCATTCAAACTCCAAATGCATAGAAACACACATGTGGACCTATGAGTAGTCCATTATTAACAAACCAAAACCAACCTAAAGAATAACATACCAAAATGTAGAAAATGCACTCAAAACTAGGTGCTCCTGCACCATACTCCCCCAATGAGAAAGAAGTCAAGTGACTCCTTGAGGAAACAAAGAAAGGGGAACTCCAAGCTTATAAAAGTCTGCCTCAGGTACCCAAGTAGCCTCAGATGCTGGAAGGTGCTTCCATTTGATCAAGTACTCCATATAGACGACATGCCTTCTTTGCTTGAGAACTCTAGAGTCTAACACCTTCTCGGCTTGTGGTAATGTTGCAGGTGGTAAGAGCAGGTCTGAGAGTTCTTGAGAGACCTCTGAGACTCTACTATCCTCCTCTACAAGTGTACCCTTATATTGGACCAGATCTACAACATTGAAGATGTGTGATAAAGCCATATCAGCGGGTAGGTCTAACTTGTAAGCATTGTTGCCATACTTGGCCAAGATTTTGCAAGGACCAATCCTCCTCATTTGAAGCTTACTAGGGACAACTTTATGAAGCCTTGCCTTGTTCAAGTGAACCATGATCATGTCCCCAACTGCAAATTGTACATCTTTCCTTTTCTCATCTACCTTTTCCTTGATTCTTTGAGAGGTGTCTAGTAGGGCTGTCCTAACTTGCTCATGAACCTCTTGCATGGATTGAGCCATGTCCAAAGCATGTCCACTATGATATCCCAACTTTCCAACATCTCTGAGCTCCAAAACACCTCTAGGATGAAAGCCATACACAATTTCAAAAGGGCTTTTACCGGTTGACCTATTCACACTGTCATTGTAGGCAAACTCAGCTTGATGGATGATCTGATCCCAAGCTTGTCCATACTCCTTGGTTAGGAATCTAAGAAGGTTTCCAAGTGTTCTATTGACCACCTCAGTTTGGATATCCATTTGGGGATGATAGGATGAACTGAAAGACAAGTTAGTACCCAATCTCTACCACAAAGTCTTCAGGAAAAGACCAATAAACTTTGCATCTCTATCTGATACAATGCTGGTAGGTAAACCATGAATTCTAATAACCTCCTTGAAAAAAAATGAGCAATGTTACTAGCATCATGAGTGATCTTACATGGAATAAAATGGGCCATCTTGCTAAACCTATCTACCACAACATAGATGCTATCAAAGGGAGTTAGATGTCAATGCATACACTGAAGAGTTCCATAAGCTCAGTTTGAGGGCTAGGAAGCATGAGAATGAGGTGGAGAAGTTGGCCAGGTATATGAATGGCCTTAGACAAAATATACAAGATGAGATAAGTATCCTCACACCACACACTATCCATAAGTGTTTTCAGTTGGCCCTAAGGGCAGAAGAGAAGATCAAAAGGAGGAGTGAACAAAATCAAAAACATAGGGGAGGAAATAATTTCAGAGGTAGAGGGAACTTTGGTAGAGGGAAGAAATCACCAAGAAATGAAGAGCAACAAGGCCAAGAAGGTAGTGGAGACTCTCAGAGAGCAGCATTTAGAGGATCCTATAGAGGAAGGAGCAATTTTAGGGCCAGGTTTGGAAACTCTGGTAGAGGAAATATAGTTTTCACCGGTAGGTGTTATCATTGTAATGAAGTTGGGAATACCATGAGTAAATGCCCGAGGAAAGCTTCAAGCTCCACAAGCTCATACATGGGGGAAAAAAGAACTCAATTGTTGCAAGAGGAGGACACTTAGAGTGTAACTTCTTCAATCAGCAAGGTAGGCCCAGTGACAGAGGGAGAAAATTTGATGATGAGGAGAACAATGCTCAAGATACCCCAAGCTCAAGAGCCACCACAAAGGAAACGCTTGTTTAGGACCACTTGTAGGTCACATGGGAAGATTTTTAAAGTGATTATAGATTCAGGTTCCACTGAGAATATTGTCTCAGTTGAAATGGTGGACAAACTCAAAGTGATAAGGTTACCTCACCTCACTCCCTACAAGGTATCATGGCTCAATCGGGGTCAACATGTATTGGTTGATGAACAAGCATGGGTGTATTTTGAAATTGGTGAGTACAAGGACAGATTATTATGTGATATATTGCCTATGGATGGTCTTCATTTTTTCTTGGGCCGTCTATGGCAATATGATATGAAAGCTACTCATGATGGGGAGAAGAAAAACTATCTTATCGCCAAGAATGGGAAGAAGTATCAAATGGATCCACTACCTGAACCAAGGGAAGAAACAACAATAGGCTCAAGTGTGATGCTAATAAATGGAAAAGAGTTTTTCAAAGAGTTGAAACAGGAAGGACATCAAGGCCATGCTATAGTGTTGAAACTTAGAGAAGAAGCTAAGGCAGATCCAATGAGTGAAGTGCCTGAAAAGGTGCAAGGACTGCTCAAACAAAATGCAAAAGTGATAGGGGATGACTTACCTGATTCCTTTCCTCTAATGAGAGATGTAAATCATCAAATAGACTTAATACCAGGGGCCAATCTACCAAAGAAAGCTACCTACAAAATGACACCTAGTAAAAATGAAGAGATCGCCAAACAAGTGCAAGAACTTTTAGACAAAGGGTTTATCAAGAAGAGTTTGAGTCCATCTGTTGTTCCTACTATGTTAGTGCCTAAGAAGGGAGGCAAATGGAGAATGTGCATGGACTCCAGAGCAATCAACAAGATTACTATAAGGTACCGATTTCCCATGCCATGGATTGAAGGCCTATTAGATAATCTAGGAGGTGCAAGCTACTTCACAAAGGTGGACTTAAAGTCTGGTTACCATCAAATTAGAATCAGACTTGGAGATGAATGGAAGACAACTTGTAGAACCATTAATGCAAGATTATATGAGTGGTTGGTGATGCCATTTGGCCTCACCAATGCACCTAATACCTTCCAAAGGCTCATGAATGAGGTCTTAGTTGAGTTTATTGGTAGATTTGTAATTTTATATCTTGATGACATTCTGATCTACAACAGGTTCAAGGAGGAACACCTCAAGCATTTGGAGATGGTTTTGAAGAATTTGAAGGAGGCTCAACTCAAGATTAACCTTGAAAAATGTGAGTTTTTGAAAACAGAGCTTGTATACCTTGGTTTTGTTATTTCCCATGGATGTTTAAAAATGGATCCAAGTAAGGTAGAAGCAATACTTAATTGGCCTATCCCTAGGGGCATAAGTGAAGTTAGACGATTTCATGGAATGACATCTTTTTATAGGAAGTTTGTGAGAAACTTTAGCCATGTTTGTGCTCCTATTCTCAATACTATTAAAGGAGGGATTAAATGTCACTTTAAGTGGACAGAGGAAGCCAATAAGGGGTTTGAGATGTTGAAAACTGATGGGTTGGTGCTTGGGATAGACTAGCCTAGTCTATGCCCTTGGATCCTTCCCTGGGATCTCCTGGTGTTCTCTCCACACCCTAGGGTCTCTAGGACTTCCCTTGCTTGAGAAATCCCCTGACCTTGCCCAATCCACCCACTAATGAGTTGCTATGCTACTCCTAAGGTCTCATCTACTCATGAGACTCAAAATCCCTTACTATGGCTAATAAGGGCTAAGGCTTGTTCCAAACCTTCCAAGGTCTTAGCAAGGTTAAATCAGGTCTTAATCCATGTTTTACATCCCTCCATGTTCCCCCAAGAAGTTGCTACCTTCATCCTTTGGACCGATTTCACTGTTTTGTGTTTTTGCTTACAAAACAAGGCTACAAGGATTAGGACCAATTAGGCCTCCTACCCGATCCTTTAGGGATTTCTCTCACAAACGATGCATACAAAACCCAAACTCCCAAAATAGACTACCATTCAATTGGAAAGGGCTCAAGGATTTTCTAGGTTTTGGGCCTCCAAGTGGCCGTACAGTGCCTTGGGCAAATTTTGGGGTTTTTAAGGGTTTTGTGAGGGTTTTGTGGTCTACCTGGGTCACAGTGAGTGTTTTTTGTTTTAGCCACCTTGTCTGGATTGGTGGAGGCTCCTCCTTCACACCAATGATTCTTCAAACACTCCTCTACACCTCCTCCAAAGGGTGTACTTTCCTCTATCCAACCTTGCTCTCCAAGACCTCTGCAACTTAACCTCTCCTAGTCGGGCACTATCCAGTCTCGCCTAGGAGTGGGTCTTTGCTTGGAATTCCTGCATTTTTAAGGGCCCTCCTTGTTTTTAAATATGGTACAAGGTCTTCAATCTCATTCCCCATGGTTTCATGGTGGTTCCACAACGGGGAATGGAGTTATGCAGCCATTTACACAATCTTGTCCAAAACTGGACAGTAAGAAGACAATTTACAAACTATTTACAAACACACTCAATATGCAAATAAAAACCTAAAATAATTGCTTGAAATGAAAGTATTTACACCATGAAAGACATTCCACACAGTTTTGGATGTATCTCAATCCATTAACTTTCTTGGTTGCTTCATTCAAATTGACTGGTAATAGTTTTACAGTCTCAGTCTGGTCTTTTTGCTAGGGCTGTATAATGTCTGACATCCAACCCATTAATTTAGGGTTTTCAAATACTTATACTACCCATACCTTAGTCGGTGTGCCAAAAGTAGGGCTCTCCACGCACAACAAGGGTCTATGACCATTTTGGGTGGAAAAGTTGCTTGACAACTTTTAAAAGTTGTCATGCAACTTTTGCATCTTTTGAGCAACTTTGCCATTGTTTCTTTTCATGACTCCTAAGCCTATTTTGGACTATTCTAAGGACATCAACATGCCAATAAGTCCTAACATACATTCCAGGCACACTCAACCTCTCCTTCACAAGAAATCACAACAAAATCACTAAGGACCTAAAACTAGGATCTAGTCTAGCATACATGAGCTCATGGCTCTTATTCATGTACAATGGCTTCTAAAGAAGCATAACACCAAAAAAACAAAGAAAGAGAAAGAGTTTGGAAGGGTTCTCCTGCACCATACTCCCCCTTTTTACACAACTAATAAATAGAAGAAGAGATGAGAGCCGGGTCTATTCCAAGTGTCCTGAACCTACTCTCCTCCACCCAAGTTGCTTCCAACTCAGGTTGTCCTGCCCACTTCACCAAGTGTTCCATGTAGACCTGGTATCTAGTGGACTTCTTCACTCTTGATTCCAAGATCTCCTCTACTTTAGGCTTCTTCACTTGAGGTAAGGTATTTACATGCAAGTCTTGTAATACCTTAGCTTGGTTCTCAGTCTGCCCTGCTATCTCTCCCTTGTACATTACCAGATCAACAACATTAAAGATTGGTGAAATGGCTAAGGCTGAAGGTCAATCAACCTTATAGGAGTTCTCACCATATTTTGCCAGAATTTGACAAGGTCCTACTCTCTTCATCTGTAGTTTGGTAGGCTTACCACTTTGCATCCTAGCTTTGCTCAAATGTACCATCACATAGTCACCCACCTTGAACTGAACTTCTCTCCTTCTCTCATCCACTTTGGCCTTTAGTTTTTGAGTGGATTCAAGGATGGCCTTCTTAACTTTCTCTTGAACTTCCTTGATGGTTTGGGTGAAGTCCTCTTCTTGCCTGCTCTTCATCTCCAAAGTACTAAGGTCTCTCAACTCGCATACTCCCCTTGGATGTCTGCCATATACAACCTCAAAAGGGCTTCTACCAGTGGTCCTATTCACACTATCATTATATGCATACTCTTCTTGAGGAATGATTAGGTCCCATGTCTGACCATATTCCTTAGTTAGATACCTCAACAAATTGCGTAACACCCTATTGATGACTTCAGTTTGACCATCTGTTTGTGGATGGTAAGCTGAGCTAAATGACAAGTTAGTTCCTAGTCTCTTCCATAATATTTGCCAAAAATGACCCATGAACTTGCTGTCCCTGTTTGAAACAATGCTTAAAGGGAGTCCATGAATCCTAACAATCTCTTTGAAGAAGAGATGTGCAACATAGCTAGCATAATGTGTAGTCTTACATGGTATGAAATGACTCATCTTGGAAAATCTATCTACTACTACATAGATGTTGTCCATACCTATTTTATTCTTGGGAAGTCCTACTACAAAGTCCATGCTTATACATTCCCAAGGTCTGTTAGGGACCGGTAATGGTTGATAAAGACCAACGTTGCTTGATCCTCCTTTTGCTCTTTGACACACTCCACATTGCTCTACATACCTCTTTACATCTCTTGGCAACTTTGGCCAATAGTAGTACCTCTGTACTAAATCCAAGGTTTTGTTGACTCCAAAGTGTCCACTTAAACTGCCATTATGTTTTTCTTGGATGAGGTTCTCCCTCATGGATCCTCTAGGTACACACAACTGGTTACCCTTGAACAAGAGACCATTTTGGAGAGTGTAATCTACATACTCACCATGGAAATGGTTCTCAAACTCTTTGCAAACCTTGTAAGCTAATGAGAAGTCTTCATCTCCTTCATAGAGGTCTTTGAAACCTTCTATGCCTATGCTCTGCAACTGTAGTTCTTGAACTGTCAACAACTTCTTGCTTAAGGCATCTGCCACCTTATTAAGTTGCCCCTTCTTATGCTTGATGGTGAAGGTGAAGGATTGGAGGTATTCCATCCATTTCAGATGTCTATTGTTGAGCTTCTCTTGAGTGTTGATGTAACTCAATGCCTGGTTGTCTGTGAACACTACAAATTCCTTTGGGAGTAGGTAATGCCTCCATTTCTTTAGTGACTGCACTAATTCATACAACTCTAGGTCATAGGCTGAGTACTTCTTCTTTGCTTCATTAAGCTTCTTACTGAAAAATGCCATAGGTTTTCCCTCTTGACTCAACACACCACCTATTGCAATTCCACTTGCATCACACTCCAAAGTGAATAGCTTATCAAACGTAGGTAGGAGAAGGATAGGTTTTGTGGCTACTTCCTGTTTCAACAATTGAAATGCTTTGTCAGCCTGCTCAGTCCATTTAAACTTAGTTTTAAGGCCTCCTTTGATGGTGTCAAGGACTGGTGCACATATGCCACTGAAGTTTCTCACAAACTTCCTATAGAATTGAGCTAATCCATGGAAACTTCTAACCTCAGTCACTGTTTTAGGTGCAGGCCAATTTAAGATTGCCTCCACTTTGCTTGGATCCATCTTCAAGGTTTCTTTAGACACCACAAATCCTAAGTAGACCAGCTCTTGCTTCATGAAGTCACACTTCTGTAGGTTGATGGATAGCTTCTCCTCATGCAACCTCTCTAAGACTAACCTCAAATGCTCAAGGTGCTCCCCTTTGGTTCTGCTATAGATGAGAATGTCATCTAGGTACACCACCACAAATTTTCCTGTGAAATCCTTCAACACTTCATTCATCAACCTCATGAAGGTGCTTGGAGCATTGGTGAGTCCAAATGGCATCACAAGCCATTCATACAATCCTTCCGTGGTTTTAAAAGCAGTCTTCCACTCATCACCCTCCTTAATTATTATCTGGTGATAACCACTTTTAAGGTCTAGCTTGGTGAAATACATAGCCCCTCCTAAACAGTCCATTAGATCCTCTATCCTAGGAATAGGAAACCTATACCTTACGGTAATCCTATTGATTTCTCTTGAGCCAGTGCAAAGTCTCCACTTACCTCCTTTTTTTGATGCTAGCACTACCGGGATTGCACATGGGCTGATGTTCTTCTTAATCAGTCCTTGTCCCAATAACTTCTACACTTGCCTTGCTACCTCCTTATTCTGATAAGGTGTAAGCTTATATTCAGCCTTGTTAGGTAAGGATTCACTAGGAACAAAGTTTATTTGATGACTTATAGACCTTCTTGGTGGGAGTGTTGCAGGTGTTCCATCACTCACTATGTCTTTATACTCTAGTAACATTTTCTTCACCTCCTTGGGTATCCCTCCTGCAACTTGTCTTCTCCCTCCTTTGGCTTCACAAAGATGGCGCACTTCACTATCTCCTCCTCATGTAGCAAGTTTAAAAACTCTTTACTGGTAGCCAATAAAACACTAGGTGTTCTTGAAGTTCCCTCTTCATTCTCTGTCAAAGACTGAATCTTGAAGGTCTTGCTGTCCTTCTTAAAGGAAATGGAGTTCTCCTCTCCATCATAGATCACCTTCCTATCAAATTGCCAGGGTCTTCCTAGAAATAATTGACATGCATCCATAGGTAACACATCACAAAGGATCTTATCCTTGTATCCTCCAATAGAAAACTCTCCCAAGTCTGCTCATTGACTAGCACACTCTGCTCATGATTCAACCATGTCACCTTGTATGGGTTAGTGTGGGGTATCCTTGTGTTTCAATTTTTTGACTACCTCTTTTGATATGATATTGTTAGTTGAGCTTGAATCAACTATCACCTTGCAAACTTTACCAAGAATCTTGCACCTCACCCTAAACAATGCTCTCCTATGCTTAGGTTCATTCTTCTCTGGCTGTCTTATCAATACCCTATTGAACATCAGATTTTCTCCAATCTCTGATTCAATATGGTCCACCTCAGGTGTCTTGCTGCTTGAAGAGTCTTCATGTGCATATGCAACCTTCTTTCCACTGTTTGATGATGTAGGCTTGTCAGGGCATCTATATGCCGGGTGTCCCAATTGTCCACAATTGTAACACTTCATTGTTGCAAAATAGGAGTTACCTCTGCCAGTACCTCTACCCCTATTTGGACCACCTTGTGCACCTCTTCCTCTAGGATGTCCTCCTCTGAGACTGGTTTCACTACCATGCTCAGTCAACTTGGCTTCTCCTTGGTTTCTCTGCTCATTTGCTTTGCTTTGGTAACCACCTCGGTGATTCACTTGATCTCTACCTCTGCCTCTACCCCTGTTATTGGAGTCTCCTTTCCTTTTGTTCCTCTCTTCTACCTTGGTAGCAAGCTGATGACATTTTTGAACAGTAGTAGGAGTCCAAAGGCTTATCTCCTCTTGAATGTTCCACTTTAGGCCACTTAGATACCTAGCCACCTTAATAGATTCATCTTCTTGGACTTTGGATCTAAGACATAGCTTTGAAACTCCTCTATGTAGGAGGTCACATCAAGATCCTTCTGCTTCAATCCTTGTCTCTTCTTATGAAGTTGGACTTCATAATCCTCTAGTAAGTAGTTCTCCTTAATCTTACTCACCGTTTGAGCCTTTGTCACTCCCTCACACTCAAAGTGGTTTTCCATGCCCTCAATCCATTCCATAACAGTGTCAATGTCCATTCTTCCACTGAAATGTGGCAATCCTTCAAAGGCTTTGGTGTTCAAGGCCTTAATAGCCTTCACAAAAGGTTCTTCATTGAACAAGGGATCTGGTTTAGGGATAATGTCATCTATATCTATAGTCTTCTTGCCTTTACCCTTGGTGTCTTCATCCCAAGGTCCTTGTGTCCTCTGATCCACCACTTCCTGTAGTTTATCCCTTATCTCGCTCATAGCTTCTTCAAGGAGTCTATTCTTCTCTTTCTGTTCTTCCACCTCTCTTGCCAGCTCTGCATTAGTGACCATTCTACTCTCCCCTATTGATTCACTAGTATATAGAGACATACACAATCCAACAAGTCTTTTACTTGCTCTGATACCAATCTGATGGGTTGGTGCTTGGGATAGACTAGCTTAGTCTATGCTCTTGGATCCTTCCCTGGGATCTCCTGGTGTTCTCTCCACACCCTAGGGTCTCTAGGACTTCCCTTTCTTGAGAAATCCCCTGACCTTGCCCAATCCATCCACTAATGGGTTGGTATGCTCCTCCTAGGGTCTCATCTACTCATGAGACTCAAAATCCCTTACTATGGCTAATAAGGGCTAAGGCTTGTTCCACACCTTCCAAGGTCTTTGCAAGGTTAAATCAAGTCTTAAACCATGTTTTACATCCCTCCATGTGCCCCCAAGAAGTTGCTACCTTCATCCTTTCTACCGATTTCACTGTTTTGTGTTTTTGCTTACAAAACAGGGCTACAAGGATTAGGACCAATTAGGCCTCCTACCCGGTCCTTTAGGGATTTCTCTCACAAACGATGCATACACAACCCAAAATCCCAAAATATACTACCATTCAATTGGCAAGGGCTCAAGGATTTTCTAGGTTTTGGGCCTCCAAGTGGCCATACAGTGCCTTGGGCGAATTTTGGGGTTTTTAAGGGTTTTGTGAGGGTTTTGTGGTCTGCCTGGGTCACAGTGAGTGTTTTGTGTTTTAGCCACCTTTTCTGGATTGGTGGAGGCTCCTCCTTCACACCAATGATTCTTCAAACACTCCTCTACACCTCCTCCAAAGGGTGTACTTTCCTCTATCCAACCTTGCTCTCCAAGACCTCTGCAACTTAACCTCTCCTAGTCGAGCACTATCCAGTCTCACCTAGGAGTGGGTCTTTGCTTGGCCTTCTTGCATTTTTAAGGGCCCTGCTTGTTTTTCAGTATGGTACAAGGTCTTCACTTTCATTCCCCATGGTTTCATGGTGGTTCCACAACGGGGAATGGAGTTATGTAGCCATTTACACAATCCTGTCCAAAACTGGACAGTAAGAAGACAATTTACAAACTATTTACAAACACACTCAATCTGAAAATAAACACCTAAAATAATTGCTTAAAATTAAATTATTTACACCATGAAAGACATTCCACATAGTTTTGGATGTATCTCAATCCATTAACTTGCTTGGTTGGTTCATTCAAATTGATTGGTAACAGTTTTACAGTCTCAGTCTGGTCTTTTTGCTAGGGCCGTACAATGTTTGACATCCAACCCATTAATTTAGGGTTTTCAAATACTTATACTACCCATACCTCAATCGGTGTGCCAAAATTAGGGCTCTCCACGCACAACAAGGGTCTATGACCATTTTGGGTGGAAAAGTTGCTTGACAACTTTTAAAAGTTGTCATGCAACTTTTGCATCTTTTGAGCAACTTTGCCATTGTTGCTTTTCATGACTCCTAAGCCTATTTTGGGATATCCTAAGGACATCAACATGCCAATAAGGCCTAACACACATTCCAGGCACACTCAACCTCTCCTGCACAAGAAATCACAACAAAAACACTAAGGACCTAAAACTAGGATCTAGTTTAGCACACATGAACTCATGGCTCTTATTCATGTACAATGGCTTCTAAAGAAGCATAACACCAACAAAAAAAGGAAAGAGAAAGAGTTTGGAAGGGTTCTCTTGCACCAAAAACCAAGATAGCAGAGTTGCTAACCCTTAGATTGCCTGATTTCAATCAATTGTTTATAGTAGAATGTGATGCAAGCCAAAGGGCAATAGGGGCAATTTTAAGCCAAGAGGGACATCCTATAGCTTTCTTCTCTCAAAAGTTAAATGAATCTAAGAAAAGTTACTCCACATATGACTCGGAGTTGTATGCAATGGTTCAAGCATTGAAAAAATGGCGTCACTACTTGCTGCCCAAAGAATTTGTAGTCTTCATTGACAACCATGCCCTTAGTTTTCTCAATGGGCAAGAGAAGTTGAACCAAAGACACCTAAAATGGTTTGACTACCTAG
This sequence comes from Cryptomeria japonica, assembly GCF_030272615.1. Classification (NCBI taxonomy): domain Eukaryota; kingdom Viridiplantae; phylum Streptophyta; class Pinopsida; order Cupressales; family Cupressaceae; genus Cryptomeria; species Cryptomeria japonica. Next base: position 95,368,247 of record NC_081407.1, on the reverse strand, counting down.
AATATTATACATTCACTATTAAACATAGGAAAGGGACAACCAAAAAAGTTGCTGATGGACTAAGTAGGAGAATCATGACCATGCAGGAGATTCAATTGCAAAGTGTGGGTTTGAGTGAGTTAAAAGACCTCTACAAGGATGATAAGGATTTTGTAGAGGTATATAATGTTTGTACTAATTTTTCTAATACCTCGCATGTCTCTTATTTAGAATACATGGTACAAGAGGGTTTTCTATTCAAAGGTCATCTTCTGTGCATACCTCAATGTTCTATGAGACAAAATATTATTCAAGAGAAGCATCAAGGAGGTCTAAGAGGTCATTTTGGCATTGATAAGACTTTGGAGCAAGTTGGTAGGTTTTATTATTGGCCCAAGTTGCAATCAGAAGTGAGAAGGTTTGTAGGGAAATGTACCATCTGCCAAAGAGAAAAAGGAACCTCAAGTAATGCAGGCCTGTATCATCCCTTGGTCATACCTCAGAGGCCTTGGGAATGTTTGAGCATGGATTTTATGTTAGGCTTACCTAGGACACCAAGAGGATTTGATAGTGTGTATGTAGTAGTAGACAAGTTCAACAAAATGGCAGATTTCATATCTTGCAAGAGTACCAATGATGCCACCTATATTGCATGCCTCTTCTTCAAGGAGATAATCAAAATTCATGGTCTTCCAATCAGCATTGTTAGTGATAGAGATGTGAAGTTTTTGAGCCACTTTTGGAGGACACTTTGGAGGAAGTTGGGCACCAAGTTATCTTTTTCATTTGCCTATCATCCTCAATCAGATGGTTAGGCAGAAGTAGTCAGCCGATCATTGAGTAACTTGCTAAGATGTCTTACTAAACAACATGGGCAGACTTGGGATCTAGTACTTGGATAGGTAGAATATGCATATAATGACTCAGTGAACCATAGCACCGGTAAAAGTCCTTTTGAGATAGTGTATGGATTCCATCCTAGGGGAATCTTAGAGCTCAGAGATCTTAGTTCAATGGAACCCAAGAGTGCACAAGGGGAGAACTTTGCAGAAGGCATTAAAGAGGTGCATGATAAGGTAAAGAAGTCCTTACAACAAAAATCTGAGCAATACAAGGTTCAAGCTGATAAAACAAGGAGGAAGCTACAATTTCAAGTAGGAGACTTAGTGTTGGCATACCTTAGGAAGGAGAGACTTCCAAAAGGGTATCCTATCAAGCTTATGATGAAGAAAATTGGACCTCTCAAGGTGGTGCACAAGTATGGGCAGAATGCCTATGAGGTAGAACTTCCACATACCTTGGGGATATCTCCTATCTTTAATGTATGTGATCTCTATCCTTACAAGGGAAAGTCACCAATAAATCAAAAAGACATGCCATCACCGGTTCATGAAGATTGGGTAAAGGATTTACGACCTAGTCAGCCGCTTGAGTTAGAGAGTATCTTGGATACCAAGATAGTAAAAAAGAAAAGGAAAGGAGTTTACAAGAACTATCTTGTTAAGTGGAAAGGGTTACCAGTTTTAGATGCCATGTGGATTTCAGAGGTAGATATACTTAAGAATGGAGTGGAGATTTCAGACCTTATAACTCAAGGGACTTGAGTTCTTTGACCTAGGGGAGTATGGTGCAGGGCACCTAACACTCCAAGAATGTAAGATTTGATTTCTTGTTAGTTTGTGAGTTAATGTGTGATGTAATAATGGACCAACCATTGAGGACTCAGTGGAGCCATGGTTGAGTTGTCCAAATTTTGGTTTGAGTCAGTTGTGCTCAGGATGTTGTTAGCCTAAGAAGTGAGATGCTTAGGTAGTTCACAGGAAAAATAATCTAGTTGAATGTGTTCATGATTTAGGAGTCAGTTGAGTTGTGTTTAGGTCTTCTAGGGTTTTTGAGGGCCTTCAAGAGTCTTAGAATGCAATAGAATGCAAAATTGCATCCTGGAGCAAAAGTTGTCAAAAGTTACTGAGCAACATTTTGCAATTTCTTGCAAAAGTTGCATTTTTAGTTATGGGATTTAGGAAGTTGGTTGAAACGAATAAAAAAAGTGGATATAATCCAAATTTAAATTCATTGTATGGGTTGGAGGATTGGAAATGCAAGAGCAAGTTTTTGGTTTGTGAAGCAATCTTGTTTCCACTGGTTTTTGATAGTTTTTTCTTGTTTTCATTGCTTGTACGGTCCAGTACAGACTAGATGGTGTAAAATTATTTCCATATTTATATGTTTATTTTATTTCATTTCAATAAGGTTGATTTTCAGGTTTGATTGTTCTACGTTGTAGAGATTTCTGTCATTCTTTGCAACTAGGAGCAAAACCCTTGCAAGTAGGGTTTAAGAGCAAGAAATGGCTCTAGCCTAGGCATTATTTGATGGCACTTGTTGAAATCATTAAGAATTATAGGTTAGGGTCTGTATATATTTTTGAAGTAGGGTGTGTGATTTTGTAGGTCCAGGAGGAGGAGAAATAATGAAGGCCTAGGCTCACCGTTGGGAGTAGGTGAGCTAGGACAGTAAGCAAAGTGCGATTTGTGAGCACATGGAGATTGATGTAGGCCCAAGTGGAATATGTATGGAAATAACTAAGATTTACCATTAAGGTTCCCAAGGTTTTTAGAGTAGGATATTTGACTGGTGAAGGGTTCTAGGCCAATTTTGTCAATCCACCTATTAAGCCTAAAACCCCACAAAATAGTGCAGCATTGGAAACTACACCTGTACAAACAACCCAGATGCAATTTTATAGAATTATCTATAACTTCCAAAAGGGTATCCAAATCCATGATTTATTCCTATGCTTGTTTGGGATTTTTTCAAATTAAACCCCTAAAACTGCTTAAGGAGGGCTAATGCAATTAGGCCTATTTAGGTGCCGATAGAGACCTAGAAGGCTTGAGAAACCATGATGATGGATTTGGAGAGTCCTAAAATTCAAAACACATTGAAGATACCTTATTAATGCATTTGGAAACCATAAGAAGAGTTTGTGTGTTAAGATCCTAGCAGGAGTGGTTGGAGCCCATAAGAGGTGAGTGTGAGTAACTGAGGTGACAACCTCAAGAGGAGGAGTTGATTATTTAGAAACCATTGGCTATACCTAGGAGGAAAGTCAAGAAGGTTTAGACCTTGGAGGTATCATTGGCATAACCCTTACCAAGTGCCATAGGAAGGACTTGAGTAGTTGCAGGGTTGAGTAGGACAAGTCACTCAAGAAGGTGAAATAAACAAGGCTCCAAGACTCTCTGCATCATTATCCTACTAAGATCCCTTATGAGTATGATAAGAAACTTACTTAAGAGAGTTATCATACGGTTGCTCATACCTACAACACAAGAAACAATAGGCAACCTATTCCTCCTATGGTTATCCCAGCTTCACTTTCTCCCTCTCAACCTATTCTTCCACAAGAACCTCGTATATCAAATCTTAGCAAGGAGTATGATCTCATTGAACAACTTAAGGTCACTCATGCTAAGATTATTTTTTTTGGAATTTGGTTCAAACTTCACTTGCTTATCATGGGATGTTACAAGATGCTTTGAAAAACTTAGATGTCCCACCTACAGTGACACCTAATAACATGTCTGCTTTGATTGATCCTACAAACAAATCTAAAGCTCAAATTTTATTCACACAAGTTGAGTTACCTTCTCCTAAAATCCAAAATCAATATGATTCTCTTATGATTGTGGTTATTATCCATGATAGTGCTATAACACAAACCCTTGTGGACAATGGGTCTGGCCTTAATGTTTGCGATGTAGACTTATTGGATAAGATTAAAGTGGACCGTGCTCTCATCAAACCTTCTTCTCTTACTATTCGAGGTTTTGATAATGTGGCTAAAAAATGTCTAGGTGTCATAACCTTGCCTATTAAGGTAGGTCCTATTGTGCTACCTACACCTATTCATGTTATGCCTGGTAATTTGACATATAACCTTCTATTAGGAAGACCTTGGATTCATAGCATGCAATCTATCCCCTCAACTTTGCACAGGCAAGTCAAATTCATTTATAACAATACAACATATACCTTTTTAGTTCATACCAAACTTAAGAAGCATTAAAATCTGTATCTTCTTGTTCAACTACTTCCCATTCTTCTTCTAGTCCTTCTACTTCTTCAAATATATCTATTTCCTTTAATGATGTTGTTCCTTCTAGTATTCCTGATTCTTCTACTCATGGAATATCATTATGATGATGATTGTGGATCTCTAGACTTTAACCCTACATTTGTAGGAGAATATAGAGTATCTTGGAAATGATATAAGATCGAGAAGGAGAAATCTAAGGAGGAACCAAAAGAGCAACCTGCTTTGTCCAAGCAACTAAGTAACCATTTTGTGGTTGCTTCTAATTCAAATGATTCTTCAAATCCTTCCTCTAATTCATATAACACTGAGACTTATGAGCCACACCCATATCTTTCTGATTTGGCATCCTTATGGTCCTAGTTTTCACATTTTAGCTAAGAGTGGCTGTGATGGCAATGGTTGTGGCACAAATGAACAAGGAATTAAAGTTCCTTTAGAACATAATACACAAGAAGCTTCATTTGGACTTGGATATAATCCTTCTAAGCCCACCAAAGCATATAAAAGACCATCTCTCAATGTGAATTCTATATTTAGTAGTGATGATAACCTCACCTCAATTAAATAATCTTTTACTTCTTTTAAGACTCATACCCCTCATAAATAAATCTTGGTGATGAATAAATCTATTAATGAATATTCTCAAGAGATTTCTAATCTCGCTTATGAGATTTTATCTTCTACTCATTCTAAAATCCCTTCTTCCATGAATAAGGCTCTAATGAATTATACTTATCCCTCTCCTAAGATTTCTTGTGTGTAGGAGAAATAGGACTTAGTGTCCTATTCTTCTCCTATAAACTTCTCTCTTTTCTAAATAATTTTTAACATTCACTATCTTATACATGTTTTTAATCTCACTTATAGTAGAGCATTTAACATGTCATATTCAAATACCTCATTCAATCTATCATGGCTTTAAATAAAATTAATGGCTATTATGTTTCTCATCATTATGTGACATTGGTAGCTCACTTACTGGGGGCTCATTGTCATTCATGATGGTACAATTTCATGGGCAATCATACTTTTGGAAGCAACATAATAGCCTATTTCTATCCCATCTCTTCTCCCTATATATATAGGGGGCAAGAGTGATTTCAAACTTCTCTCCTTCGTAAGATTAAAATTTCCCCTTTGTGAATTAGTGTCTTCTATGAGGATTTCTTATTGATTGTAGAGGTGTATTCATATTTGAATTTCATCTCTCATATTGGAACGACCATCCCTAAATGGGGATCTTAAGTGCATATCTTTAATTGGGACCTCCTCCTTGGTGTTGGAAGTATTCGATCATTCATCAATTTATTTTCTTCATTGAGTATTATATTTTATAATAAACCCTTATATTTTGTGCATGTGCATATCCCTGATGAGGATCTCTTGCCTTCTTTTAGAAGAGTGTTGTTATAAATAATCTCTCTTTGATGTAATCTCAATCCTTTGCTCTTTTCAAAACTCTTGCATTCATTCATTACAGAAGATGTTATATTTGTCTAAGAAAACTCCTCTTGAAGGTAGATGTCTTTTGGACAAAGATCTCTTCTCCTCCAAGGATCTCCTTTACACTCATATAGAAATATATCTCTTTTTGAACTATCTTATCCTTGCTTGAAGAGTATTCGATCCCTCTCTTGCTTGCATTTATGACATTGTTGCATGATGGATATCTTCTTGGTGTCGAAGGTAGGTATCCTTGTTCTACTTGCACACACATGCATGAGGAGGAGTAGAATTAATGGTGTTCTCACTCTCTTCCCTTACATGGATCACCCAGATAGACTCTAGGGGATAGTTTTCCATGTCCTTCTCTCCATGGATCACCTAGTTTAAGGGGCGAGATGTCCATGGTTCATTTTCTCTTTTTTATGGATCACCAAATTGTGTATCCATTCTTTTCTATCTCTTCTTCTCTTTGCATTTGTTTCCATTTAAATATTTCATCTTGTTTTAGAGATCTCTCAAATCATCATACTCTTTGTTGTATTAGAATTCAGGTTTCGTTCTCTTTCTTACCAAATGATTCTCCATTAGTTTTTGATCTTGTATCAAATCTTCTTTTGAGCATTTTTCATCAATCTTCTTTCACAATTGATGTGGTCAACATGGTACCCTTTTTCAACTCACTAAAATTAGCAAGCCGAAATAGGGGGGCATATAGCTACCCTTAAATTTTCATCACCTTCCTTAGTAAGCATTTAAGTGATTTTGTGATTTTAGCTAACATGTGGTTTTGTAGGGTGCGGATCCTAGCTGTGTAGTGTAGATACCGCTGGGGGCTTTATCCGACTTGTGGATATATACTTTTTCATGATGTTTACTTTTCTTTACTTTAGCTTGCATATGCACGTAGTGTCATATGACCGCTAAAGTAGGGGCTAAATGTAGTGTCATAAATTGTACACCCTTGCTAGGGTGGTACAATTTCAAACTTAGATTAGCACCCGCCTTAGTGTGTTTGCATCTTGCATTATTATTTCCCTTTAAGCATTTAATTATTTAATTAAATTAAATCTAAAGTCATATTTCATCACTTCATACATTATAAAATCAGGCCCTTTACCCTAAGTGTGCCCCTTTTAATTTTATTCTTGCAATAAACCATTTAATCATAACTCCTAATTATGTCCTATTTTGACCTTTAAGGCCCGATTTCACATATCAAAACACATTGAAATCAATTGTAACTTTAGGATTTTCTCTAATATCATCATATATAACGAGCTTGAAAATTTGGTGAAAAGTTGGTCGGACCATGTGTGTTCCCGCCACGGTCCTCAACTTTTTTCCCAAAATTTTGAGAGTACAATTATATGATATTATAATACTTAACCCCAAAAGATTAGCGGGAAATAAAATTCATAGGTCGGCCTAAAGGTGGAATGAATTCAAAATTAAGACCTAGGGTTTCATACATAAGAGCTCTCTTCCTTCATTTGAAGGCAACTAAAAAGGAACCAAGAACTAGATGGATGAAGATCTTTCTAAGAATGGAAGAGCAAGTCTTTGGAGCATAAGGAGCCTTCTGATGAATAATGATGAATAGTAAATACTCAACAGATACTAAGAGGGGGGAGGGGGGGTGAATCAGTATAGACAAAAGCTTCTTTAACAACTTAAACTACAAAGTCTGCACTAACTGGTAAACAACATCACCGATCTAAATCAGGGCACTACCGATAAAACATAGTGAGACTGTGAAAGACATAAACCGGTAACAATTAGATCTTCACAAAACCTAATGTCTCATTTCCACTTCACCCATATGCTTAAACAAGTAATACATCATCAAAAATATAATGACCACTGGATCAGCATGCTTAACGCTTAACATAAAACACTAAACATCACATGAAAAAACATCACACATAACACACTGATTTTTCACGTGGAAACCCAACTAGGAAAAACCATGGTGGGGATGAATACCCACAAGTTGTTCTTGAACTCTTCTGAAGTCCGCTCTATTAGGAGCCTAGTCCAGTTAAAGCCTTTACAACAGGTTCTACTAGGAACCGATCGTGCTAGGGATCACCCAGTTAAGGGATGGCTAAATACCCAGTTAAAGGTTAGAATCATGTTATAGGTTACCTCGCAAGAGGATTTGAAGAACTCAATGATTTTGAGTCACCCTGTTAAAGGATTTACAAAAATCCTGTTAAAGCTACCCGATAAAGGGATTTTCCAACTGCTGAAATGATTAGAAGTCAATAGGTAATACATTGATCTGATAACACACTCAATGCCAAGGTAGATCCACTTTAGTTCCTTTACATCTGCAATCACACTCTGCAGGTATCTACTCACTGCACTAGTTTGGTAAGAATCCAGTATCTCTAAACTTGGATACACACACAACATTTGCCAACAAATTTACAATGCAAATCATCATCGACCTTATAGACAACAATTAGGTCGGTAGCCAAAAAACTAAAACCCTAAGCATCTAGGTTATCAATACAGTCGGTCCAATCCTGACCATTTAATCACATTGCATAGAGTAAAACAATCTTGAACAAATCTCAAGACATTCTCCTTCATCCGTTCTTCGCTGCTTCTGGAAGCTGATAACCCATCACACGTTCTTCACCGTTTACAGAGACTTCGCACATTCACAAGGTAGATAGGATCAATCTTCTTCATGCAAGATCCTCAAGGAAATCCTTCATGTGCACAAGGCTGACGTGGAAACATGATCTGATCTTTATTTCGATGGTAACTCATCATATTAGGATGTCATCGGTCAAATCACATAGACTTGAAATGCATCAACCGGAGACCCTAAAGCTGAGACTACCAATAGGTAGTCATATCAAATGAAACCTCGATACTAAATTTGCATATATCGGTTCACATTCCAACATACTGGTTCACCTTTTCGCATATACTGATTCACATCAACATACCGATTCACTTTATTCCATCATACCGGTTCTCTTGTCAGTTTTCTTTCTTCAATATACCAGTTCATACTTCAGCATATTAACATCAATGACAACATACAATATCATCATGTCATCAAACTCTGTACATATGCCAACAATCTCCCCCTTTGGCATTGATGGAAATATACAAAGATATCTCTCCGCTTCACATCTTCTGCCCCTTTGACAATAATGCCAAAGTGGAGGCACAAACATCCATGTTCCACTATGCTGCTCCCCCTAAGGAGTAGCATGCTTCAACACACCAATCCTAAAAAGATTTGACAATGCAATACCTGACTGATGTGGAGCACATACCTTTAGTTCACCTCTTGAAGGGGCAACACCCCTAATTCACCTCTTAAATAGGTAAAAGTAGCCTTCAGTAGAGGCTTGGTGAATATATCTACTAATTGCTCCTTACTAGAACCATGTTCCAGTACAACCTCTTTGTTCTAAACTTTTTCCCTCAAGAAATGATACTTGAGCTTGAAGTGCTTGGTTCTAGCATGCAATACCAGATTCTTGGAAATATTAATTGCACTTGTGTTGTCACAAAATATACTTACCGGTTCAGATATAGGGACTTTGAAACCACTTTATACATGCTTCATCCAAATTGTCTGAGTGCAGTTCATAAATGCTACTACATATTTTGCTTCTGCTGTAGACTAAGAGATACAACTCTGCTTCTTACTTATCCATGAGACTAGTCTTCCACTAAGAAAGAATGCACCACCGGTTGTGCTCTTCCGGTCATCCACATTACCAGCCCAATCGACATCTGTAAACACTTTGAGATTGAAATCATTACTGTATGGATACCACAATCCATAATCTATAGTTCCCTTCAGATATCTAAGAATCCGCTTGACTGTTATCAAGTGGGACTCTCTTGGACTTTTCTGAAAACATGCAGCAATGCTCACTGCATGTGCAATGTCCGGTCTGCTGTGTACTACATATTGCAACTTACCAGTCATTGAACGGTATTCCTTCTCATTCACCAACATTGAGTCATCTTCTTTTGACAATTTACAACCAGTCACGATCAGTGTACCAATCGGTTTTCTATCTTCCATGCCAAAGGTCTTCAACACCTCTTTGACATACTTGGACTGAGTGATAAAGATACCATCTTTCATTTGTTGAATTTGTAGTCCAATGAAGAATTTAATCTCTCCAATCAGTGACATCTCAAATTCCTTCTTTATTTCATCTGCAAACGCATGACTCATCTTTTCATCTCCACCAAAAATTATGTCATCAACAAACACTTCACAGATCAAAATCTGATCTTCTTCTGACTTCAGATAGATATTGCTATCTTCACTTGATCTTTCAAATCCAATCTTCACAAGATGGGAGTGTAAATGTTCATACCATGCTCTAGGTGCTTGCTTCAATCCATACAAGGATTTATGTAGCCTACACACCATATCACTATCTTCTGATAGGGAAAACCCATCTGGTTGCTCTATATACACTTCCTCTTCAAGTATTCCATTCAGAAATGTAAATTTTACATCCATCTGATACACTTTGAATCCCTTGAAGGCTACATATTAAAGTAGCATTTGAACTCCTTCCAGTCTAGCTACTGGAGCAAAGGTTTCTCCATAGTCTTCTCCTTCTTCTTGAGCATATCCCTTACATACCAATCTTGCTTTGTTTGTTACCACTGTGCCATCTTCATTCAACTTGTTTCTAAAAACCCATTTGGTGCCAATAACATTTTTGTGCTCTGGTCTGGGTACCAAAGACCATGTACCATTCTTTTCTATCTAGTCAAGTTCCTCTTCCATAGCCTTAATCCAGTCTTCATCTTTGTGTGCCTCTTTAAATGTTTTGGGCTCAAATTTAGAAATCATGCAAGAATTTTCTCTGACCTTTCTTCTTGTAAGTATTTTTGCATCCTTATCCCCTATGATCTGCTTTGGATCATGATTTAACTTTACATACCTAGGAATGATCTTAATTGATTCCTCTTGCTTTTCCTCTTCATCCTCATCTTCATCAACATCTACATCAGCAACTACTGGTGTAGAAGCACTGTTACTTGTACTTGGTTATTTTGCAACCGATTCCCAGAAGGTTACAACTGGTTCATCTACCGCTCCCTCACTACCGGTTTCCTCAGGTTTCTCAGAGGTTTCATCAACTCTAACATTGATACTTTCAACAATTCTCTGAGTCCTATTGTTAAAACAATTGAGAGCTTTGCTCTTGGTGGAATACCCTAAGAATATTCCCTCATCACATTTTGCATCAAACTTGCTTTGGTGTTCACTTCTCTTGATATAACACTTGCTACCAAACACTCTAAAGTAGCTTACTACAGGGGTCTTACCGGTCCAATAATCATAAGGAGTTTTATCCTTACCTTTCTTGATGAATACCCGGTTCATAGTGTAGACTGCAGTGCTTACCACTTCTCCCCAAAAAGTGTGAGCAACCTTCCCTTGAATCAACATCATTCTGGTTGCTTCAACTATAGTCTGGTTGTTCCTTTCTGCTAGGCCATTCTGCTGTGGAGTCTGGGGGGCAAACAATTGCCTCTTGATGCCATTCTCTTCACAATACTTATTGAAGTCTCCAAAGGTGAAATCACCTCCTTGATAAGTTGTAAGGCATTTGATCCTCTTACCACTTTCCTTTTCAACTAGTGTTCTAAAGGCTTCAAACTTTCCAAAAGCTTCAGAATTGTCTTTCAAGAATGTGACCCACATCATTCTTGAGCAATCATCAGTGAGAATCATAAAGTATCTATCTCCCTGAACACTCCTAGTTTTCATAGGACCACACAAATCAGTATGCACAAGATCAAGTAAATTATTTGCTGTGAAAGATTTACCTTTGAAGGTTGAGGAAGACATTTTCCCCAGTTGACATTCTCTGCACAAAGGATTCTCCGGTTTGTTCAACACATGCAATCCTCTAACTGCCTTGATCTTACTGGCCTTCACAATGTTATCAAAATTAACATGGCAAAGTCTCTTATGCCATATCCAAATGTCATCAAACTTAGCCATTAGACATTGACTGATATTTTTATTTAACTGAAATAGGTTACCTTTGGTCTGCATACCGGTGGCCATGAATTCACCATTCTTTCCTTCTATTTTGCACACTCCATCTTTGAATTCCAGAGTGAGTCCATTATCATTCAGCTGGGCAACACTCAAAAGGTTATGCCTGAGACCTTCTACCCAATACACATTATCAACACTGCTTTTTCCATTTAAAGAGATGGACCCTTTTCCTTTTACCATACATGGTGCATCATTAAGAAATCGGACTATACCTCCATCATACTCTTCCAGAGACAAAAACTTTCTCTGGTCACCAGTCATGTGGTGAGAACAACCACTGTCAATAATCCACTCATTAGAATTATCAAAGCGGGAGACAAGAGCCTTCTTGTCTGACACATCTTCCTTAACAGCTACAAACACTATGTCTTCACTTTATTCATCTTCTGATTCATCATCAGTGACACCTTCATCAACTACAACAAGACAATTTCTCCTATTTCCTCCTTTGAACTTTTTGAACTTCTCCGGTTTGTCCTTATTATCATTTTTAGGATAGTTGACAACAATGTGTCCTATCCTATTGCAAGAAAAACATTTCAAAGGGAGCTTACCTTTCTATTTTTCAATTCCCTTAGGAAGTCTCTTGGCAAGAAGAGCTTCAAATTCCATCAGGATCTCCTCATCATCCATATCTCTTCTTTGTATTGGTTCACAATTGGTACTAGCTTCTTTTCCCTTTCTAGATAGTGCAACAGATGCTTTAAAGGCTAAATCAGTCTTCTGAACACTGCCATCATAACTATTTAGCTCATATGCAGTCAACTTAGCAATGATAGAATCAAGGGACACCTTTGTCTTGTCAATAGATCTCAACTCCTAAATAGAGGCAACCCTTATTGCATAGACCGGT